>NC_053493.1:96397744-96670244 GCF_905171775.1 Rana temporaria
CCTGAGAGCCTTTCTGACTTGGCATGAATTTATCAGATTAAGGAAACCCCTTATATGACATCAGAGCTGGATTAGGGGCAAGTAATAACGAAGCATAGTGCACCAATGGTGCCCCTCTCGGATCTGACCACAGATGTAAACTTACTGTGATTGCACTGCCATGGCCTTCACTGCCTTATTACCTCCTGCGCCAAAGGCCCTCTTTCTCCTGGCTGTACAGGCACATTATAGCCCCATAGAAGTTTATTGGGCTCATATACCTTTGTTGGCTAGCCGATAAAGGTAACTGAGTTCCATAGAAGTATGAGGAACTCTGTGTTGTTCCCTAGCCTTAGTGCTTTTTTCATATTGGTTAATCCAGGTATGTATGATATATTCTTTGGGATATCTAATGAAGGTTGTACAGAGACTGTACAATCAGAATGTAACATGCATGGTTTTGCACTCATACCCCCGGAGGGGCCACTGGAAATTATCCTGTCTCCCTTACCTGGCTTCCAGGCCCAGGTAGCAGTTCCAGAGCACACCAAAAACACAGGCTTAGTCTAGGGAATGTATTTTTGTAGATTTATTGCAGTAAATGAACGGGGGAAGGGATGAGGGTGTAGGATACTCCAAAAATGCAGGTAGATCTGGAGGACAGATTCTCAGGCAAAAATCTTTTAGCAGCAGCATTAAATATTGCTGGAGGTAGAGGGGACAGCTAGTCTATCTGAGACTCTGTAAAACAGTCACAGTACTTGTAGCTACTACTGGCATCTAACCACTAAAAAACAGGCACAGGCTCACTTGGAGTCCTAGGCAAATGGGTCCTACTCACAATGTCCAAGGACAGCTGTCTCCAACCAGCTTCCACGTTAAACTCCTCAGTGAAAGGGGTCTTTCTCCAGCCCAGCTCCCTAAAGCAGTGTCATCCAGCAATTGTCTTAAAATCTAGGTTCCTCCACAACCTCAGCCAAACAACCTGAGGTAACATCAGCTCCTCAGTAATAGGGGTTGTGTCCCAGACCAAAGGCCACAGAAGGGAGCTCTGAACATGCCCTCTTGTTTGATTTATCATCTCCCCTGTCATGCCTACTGGGTGCCCATCCCAGGGAATGGATACAGTCAGATATATATTCATTAGGGCTGTGCAAATTAACTTTTAATTAATCAATTAATCTTTAATTTTTTTGATCGATCAAAATATTTTTGATCGATTAAAATTCTTTTGATTGGTACTCACCTCTCCGCCGGGTTCTGGGCCTTCAGGGAGCTCTGTCGGAGATCCGGTGACATCACAGACACTGGCGGTGCTTGTCGTGTCCATCTGAAGGGCTACTTTGCTGTGCCTTCATATCTGCATGCCGGCGGGACCTCACTATCTGCCACACGCAAGGGCTGTTACACTTCCCTCCATAACTTCCCTCTATCAACCTGGGATTCTACAGCCATCCACTGGGAGTTGTAATAGTTCCCTTCATGGGACATCTACATGCCGACGGGCTGATGTTAACCTCTCCTCATCTGGATTCAGCAGTGGTATCGTTGTACACATTTTTATACCAGTATCATACTTAGGTACATGTTTTTATGACTGCTTTTGCTCCCGTTTGGTATTACTTGCACCATTTTTACAGTTTATGTAGCTACATCAATTTTATCTCCAGTGCAATATTTATTTGGTTACCTACTTGAAGACTATAAAAGTTTTAATGCTATTCCCATCGAGCGCTGCCTTTGTGTGTTTTTTGTATCCTGCTATCCATTTTTCCAGTGGTTGGTAGCTGCACTGGGAATCAGCCTGCAAGGAGATCAGCTAAAAGTAGTTAGATCTGTATGTGTGTTATAAATAATCGAAATTAGTCGATTAATCGATTAAAAAAAAATCGATTAATCAAACAGAAAAATTTTGATCAGTAACAGCCCTAATATTCATAGCTTAGGGATTGAACCTCCTACTCAATTTCTGGAAACTTTTTCCAGAGGCAGGCAGGAGCAACCAACCCCCAGGTTTAGGGATAGATCTGACCAGACCTGAAAAATTTAATTGCTGTTCAACTGAGTACAGAATAGCCAAAAATGTACTTTATCCAGCCTAGGGCAGGGTGCTACATCGGCAAGATGTGATATCAAAAAGATCAACATTCTACCAGTTCTCCAATAGAGGGAATAAAACTTTGCATTATCAGTACAATACTATTAGAAACTGAGATTAAAGCGCTGGGTGGTATTATTAATTCCCCCCATCTCCTCCTCCTAAACTGGATGAGCAAATCTTTGTTGTCATATGAAGATATTACAGTGTCCTTTTAATTCACTGCAATCACTATGTTTTACCTGTTTTCTTAAATAGTCTGTCTGTTTCAGATAGATAGATATAGATAGATAGATAGATAGATAGATAGATAGATAGATAGATAGATAGATAGATAGATAGATAGATAGACAGACAGACAGACAGACAGACAGACAGACAGACAGACAGATAGATAGATAGATAGATAGATAGATAGAGAAAAAAGAAACAAGATAGTTTTCTCAGGTTAAATATAACTTTACATTTTAGCACCTCAGAGAGTGTAATGTGTAGAAATGAGAGCAAGTCGAGAAAATTATTCTTTTAATAAACTATAAAAGATTCCAATTTCTATTCTGCCACACTAGAGTGAAAATGTACTTGTGTTCAGCTGCCTGTATCAGTTCCTCATCTGCGCACCATGTCAAGATTCAGGTTCAGGTGTAGGTTAAAAACATGCATTTACCTCTAGAACTTATTAAGTGTCTCTTTACAATTAGCATCGCCATATCAATAAGAATTATCATTACATGCTGTCAATCACTGCTCATTTTTGCTTCAGGGAAACAAAACAATTTAAATTATAGCTGATGTCCCTCTGTACTTCTCTTTACATGCATCCCTTTAAATTGGATAATTATGTGGCTTTTCATTAGCTTTCTATGTGCATAATAGATCACGATGTTCACCCTGTGACCTGAGTGATGAATGTATCCAGTGAGACCATGTGACAAGCACAGTCTTGTAATGAGGACTCACAACGAAATATCAGTAAAATTTGTATAATGGGAGCAGAGAGCGAGAAATTGAGATTTTAATATTAAAAACCTAAAGTACTGTACCAAACAAAAAGACAAGTGAAAGTAGTGTACATCTGTTTGCCCTGAAAGTGATTCTCTTATCTTTCAGTTATTAAAATCGCAACTAATTCTGTTTTTCACTTACGCCAAACATTTTCATTATAAAGGCGTGCTGCGGGGAATGACAGATTCTTTAAGTTTTAATGTCAAACATAATTTAATTTCAGCAGAAAAATAGATTTTTGTCTTCTGGTCGACTCAATAATTTATAGTCTGGTGTTGTTTAGTAAATTTCAACGTTTTTCATTATTTATAAAATTGATTACGTGCAATAAACTGTTAAGAGACTTTTCTTACTCTGAAAGGAAATATAACAGTTCCTAAAGTATTTCATCTGTCTATGAAGAGTCAGCCATTTTGTACCAGTAACCAACATGAGAGAAAGCACTATTCATTTTCTGTATTACTGAGATTAGATTGAGGTAAGAAATATTGAGAATGAAGAAACATGGCAACCCCAGTTAACTGCTCTTACCACTGGGATTAGTTAATGCAAAATCCTGAATACAAGCAATTCTGTCACTACAAAATAAATGTTTAAAAAATCCTCCCTGCAAAGAAAAGCATTATTATTCATTTATCTTAGCACCCACACCACTGATTCTTGCTTTTTCGTCAAGTTTACAGAAGAGTCATTCAGCATCCAACACACTGCTGGGTGTATCAGTTGCCTTGTCCTCTGCACACTGTGGACCTCTACTCTGGCCCTATGCCATTACTGTGTCCTGTAGTGAGGTAGGGGCTAGTGGAAGGAACCACAGGATGCAGACAGGGATCAACACTAGAAATGTTAGATGCAGAACATTGTTTATTAAAGGGGTTGTAAAGGTAAAAAAATGTTTCCTAAATAGATTCCTTTACCTTAGTGCAGTCCTCCTTCACTTACCTCATCCTTCGATTTTGCTTTTAAATGTCCTTTTTTCTTCTGAGAAATCCTCACTTCCTGTTCTTCTGTCTGTAACTCCACACAGTAATGCAAGGCTTTCTCCAAGGTGTGGAGTGTCATGCTCGACCCCTCCCCTGGAATACAGGAGAGTCAGGACGCTCTCAACATTACAGATAGAGAAAGGAGCTGTGTGTTATTGGGCATCCTGACTCTCTTGTATTCCAGGGGAGGGGTCGAGCATGACACTCCACACCAGAGAGAAAGCCTTGCATTACGGTGGTGAGTTACAGACAGAAGAACAGGAAGTGAGGATTTCTCAGAAGAAATAAGGACATTTAAAAGCAAAATCAAAGGATGAGGTAAGTGAAGGAAGACTGCACTAAGGTAAAGGAAGCTATTTAGGAAAAAAATGGTACCTTTACAACCCCTTTAAATGTATCTTTTCAGTACAGATCTGTGATGAAGATAGTGGGACTGGTAAAAATATTTATTTTAATTGCAATGTGGACTTTTTATAAATGTGACAAAGCTGCACATATACATATATCTATATTTATTTTGCAAAACAATTTTTTATTTTGTTCAGTCAGTCTTGTGATATGTCCCCTGCTATACTGTACAGTAGGTTGTGGAAAACAAAACCAAAGAAATTCCTGGCTTAACTTACCTACCAGTCTGTGACCAACCTAATTGTCCTGTCTAACAGTATGCGTTAAAAACAGGGGTTTTGCATATACATGTGTTGTGTTTTGCATGTGTCGCCCTTCCATGTGCTCCTTACTGCAAAGGTCAGTTATAGGCCATTTGTTTGTACTGTTGATATATTGGTGAGGGGATGCACTGGACGCCTTTGCTGCCATTGTGCTATATGCTGCGCCCCTGTGCCTTTAAATACTAAAGGACCGGCTTATTTTTCAGATGGTGTTTACAAGTTAAAAATATTTTTTTTTGCTAGAAAATGACTTAGAAACTCAAACATTATATATTTTTAATTTTCAGACACATAGAATAAAATGGTAGTCATTGCAATACTTTATGCCACACCGTATTTGCGCAGTGTTCTTACAAGTGTATTTTTTGGGGGAAAAAATACACTTTTTGGAATAAAAAAATAAGACACCAGTACATTTAGCTCAATTTTATTTATATTGTGAAAGATAATGTTATGCCGAGTAAATTTATACCCAGCATGTCACGATTCAAAATTGCTCCATGCGTGGAATGGCAAAAACCTTGACCTTTAAAAATATCCATAGGCGACATTTAAATATTTCTACAGGTTACCAGTTTTGAGTTACAGAGCAGATCTAGTGCTAGAATTATTTCTCTTGCAATTTTCTCTCTATTTCTCTATTGATCATGGCGATACCTTACATGTGTGGTTTGAACACTATTTTCATATGCGGGCACGGCTTACGCACGAGCACGGAGGGTTTGGGGCGCTTTACTTTTTTATTTTCTTATTTCTTTTGCTTTTTATTTTTTATGTTTACACTGTCCTTAAAAAAAAAAAAAAATGGGTCAATTGTATTACTTTTACAAGGAATGTAAATATCCCTTGTAATAGAAAAAAAGCATGACCTCTTAAATGTGAGTTCTGGGGTCAAAAAGACCTCAGATCTCACATTTACACTAAAATGCAAAAAAATAAAATATTCCCTGTTAAGACAATTGGGCGGAAGTGACGTTCGACGTTGCTTCCGTCATGCAATGTTATGGAGCCGAGTGGGGGCCATCTTTCCCACACTCAGCTCCAGGCCTGTCAGGGGAAAGGACGCGATCGTCTCCGCCCCTACTGACAGCTCCGATAAGCGGCAGAGATGACCGGAGCGCGGCGGGGACCCTCTCCCACCCTCGATAAAAGTGATCTTGTGGCGAGTCCACAATTGAGACCACTTTTATCTGAAAGCGCACTGCCCGCTGTGTAAGAGAACACCGGGGGTTATGGCAGCTACCTGTTGCCATACCAATGGTATTCCACTTCAAACAGCCGACGTACAATGATGGCGGGAGGTGTGCAAGTGGTTAAGAAGGGATGGGCTACCTTCAGGCTCACCTGCCCTCTGCCTATCCATTATAATGCATGTGCTTCCACTATGGAGGTTCACAAAATATAGAGTTAGGAATTTCAGAACACTGGGGTGCCTTGACGAGGCTCTGTAGTTTACACATGTATTTGCAAATGAGATAAAACCCCTATTTTTAAGGCATACGGTTAGACAGGTAAATTCATTTGGTCGCAGACTTATCAGTAAGTTGAGCTGGGAATTTCTTTGGTTTTGTTTTGCATGTGTTGTCCTTCCATGTGCTCTTTGCTGCAAAGGCCAGTTATACGTGAGGGCAGGGGTAATTTGTTTGTACAGTAGGTCGTGGACCTTCCTGCAGACAATACTGCAATAATGCAGCATGGTCCAAGAACTGTCCCAGCCTGTGATTTGGCAATGCAGGAGTGAGCTGCAGGGCATTAATAAGTCACCCCTAATCTCTTCCTTTCTGTAAAAATATTCAGTGTGAAGCCGGCCATACATGGATCAAAAATCAGCCGATTCAGCAGGGACCGGATAAGATTCAATCATCTATGGACAGGCTAATTGTATCCAAGTTGATCTACTTGGCTGGTACAACCAGCCTGTTGGATTTTTTGCAACCGATTACTGACGGTGACTATAGCCACTAGAAGTAGTCATTGTGTTCTGCCGACTAGGAAGGTTCCCCCCCGCGTGGGGACGTTCCCCTACCAACATTTACTGTGCTGATAGGGGAATCGAGCGATTGGATGGAAAGAAAATCATCTATGGGCTGCTTAAGTCTGATTGGCTCATAGCTGTGCCTTTCCCTCTCAATCTCTTGTGCACTGAAATACAGGATAGACTTGCAGTATCTTTGGGAAGCTGCAGACAGTACCACAATTTATTACTTAGGTACACATTAAGTCACTCACACCCTAAAGGCCAATTCATATTTGTGCATTACAATAACATGCAGTAAAATTTTCATTTTACCACATGGTACCGCAACGCATGTGAAAGTGTGGGTATATGTGCTTTGCAGTGGGATGCCATTTATTCTGAATAACACTTACCCTACATATACAGTACCCAAATCCTCAACTGCGCCATAGTACACCATAAAGCACAGATGGAAATTATGTCGGCATTGTGGTGTTCAGCATTAAAATAGCACATATGAGCTTTTTCATGCATTGGTGCATGTTGAGAACTCATTCCCACTGTACACTCAACATTTATTTGTGCTTGGACCATAAATGCATTTATATTCACTGTTCATATCAAAGATACTGTGATAAGAAGAGACTTGGAAAATATGGATAAAATATTAATATTACTTTTTCAAAATGAATATATCTGAATAACATTAAGACTAAGCTGTGACCTAATGCAGATCTGTTAAATAAATCAATAAAAAAATAATAACTGGCAGGATAGTAACCATTCTGATTTATTAAAGGCTATGTTCACTTTTTTTTTCCTAAAATCCAGCTTCCCTATGTACAAATATACCATTAATGTACCTCGGTTGCAGAATGATTTCAAGCTTTTTTTTATTTTGAGAACAAGGCCTTATCTTAGCCCTTGATGGATTTCTTGGAAAGCTTCATCACTTGCTAGCATGTAGATTAGCATGGAGAAACCAGTAAGACACAGGAAGGAGTTTACCAGCTGACCACATTAGCACACACCCTTGACCCATGAAATATGTTTGTACAACATCCCCATCATCTTGCCATGCATGCATTAGCCTGGCTTCCCCAGGGTCCCTCTAGACAAGCTCAGGCCGCATGCTAAACAACTTGGGGCTGCATGCACCCCACAGGACACTCCTGATGTAGTGCAAGGGCCTGCCTGATTGGATACAGGATGATTGGATAGATGGTGTTTTCAGGCATTTTCCTATTATATAGTTTTGGCAAATCTAAAGAAGATTGTACTATACAATCAATTTGTATAGTGTATGGCCACATTTATACACCTATAATTACCTAGTTGCGTTTTCAGTGTCCTTAATTGTTAACGGCACACCAAACACAGAAGCAAACACACATTTTGCCACAAATGTGCGCCGTTTTCGTGTTGTCATTACATGGTAAAGGCTCCCTAAGTGCAGTAACTGACTCAAAAACTGCGATAACGCACCATGTTCTGCTCCAAAGACAGTTTTGGAACTTCTCTGGGATGATTATCGTGCGTTGGGCAGTCCATTCAAGTGAAGGCTGCCCTATGCCTGATGAGTAAAAATGCTTCAAAACACCAAAAAAAATGCATGCTGAAATGTGTGTTTTCACTACGCAGGGATGTGAACAATGCACAACAACTGAGTGTCTCTGTCAACTCCCTCCTATGTGTATAACATGGCCATACACTATGCAATCTGATTGCACCTGACCAATCTATTTATTTTGTATCAAATTAGGCAGGCCATTGTACTACATAGCTAATGGGAGATATAAATAAGATGTACAATCAGAAAGTATAGAAAGTTCTGTGATGCAACAAGGAAGTGAAGGCTTCTGGGAGATGACCTATAGGAAATGAATGCTGAGACGGTCTACAGGAAGGGATGGAATCTAAAATTCATTTAAAAAATTAAAATAAACTGACAAGATTTTAAACCTCCCGTGGATAAGGTAACTGAGAGAAAAGCACATTGGGTGGCTGGGCCAGATATGGTATTGGAAAACACTTATATTTATTTTGAAAAGTGAAATTCTGCTCGAAAAGGTGAACTTATCCTTTAAAGTGGGAAGTTGACCTGCATTTCCTACAAACATCCAATCATGTTTAGGACATTTTAAACAAAAAATATTAGTAGTTTGAAGAGAGCACACATTTGCTTCTCTTCAAATTGGGTCCTCCTAATCTTCTGCCCACCAGAAATATGAATCATTTACCATGTAAAGAATATGAAAAACTTTAGATATTTGTAAGAAGGCTTCGTTGCTTGCATTGTTATCATAGGACTTTCAACATTCCTAAACATCAGAAATCTCTAGAGAAATATAACATTGATAAATGGTTGATTCATTAAGAGCTAATTGTTGCCATGAATATCAACAGTTTTGATTGTCAAAATTTAAATAAGTCAACCATGGTAATAAATGTATTCCTTATTACATTATTTCTAGTATATAGTATATATAGTATATACTTGTTTAGGGCACTTATAACAATATTTTAGGCAATGCCATTGAACTTATTAGGGGGGGTGGATCAGTGGTCCATCATGTCTTTCATGTTTCCCTTGTTGGGTACCAAGTCATGGTCACATGAGAGGTTTCCCCTTGGGGTGGGTTCTTGGACTATGCCAGGCATTGAACAGGGCCACTAACCCTTGCGTGGGGTAATATTTTGCCCAAGGGCATGCTCACCAAGCCAGAGGACCAGGCAAGAGCCACGGTCATATAAAAGTCATTAAGGCAGTCTCCTAACTCCATTAAAAGCCATGTGTGTTTGCAGAGTTCTTCCCTAAGCTTCCGCATCTCACATTCTACACACTTTTCTGATGTATATGTTTCATTAGGAGGGGCAGACTGAGCCTCTGTCAACTCCATCAGTCAGCATATCTCTGTTATCTCACTCCCAGCAACAGAATGAGGCCTCGTCGAGCACATAGTGTGGACCTCATATGTGTTCTCATTTAAGTGTTCTCCTTCCGTACCAGGCATAGATCTCTGTAACGCTATTCTACTTCCAGTGACTGGCGGGTTGGAAGGAAGCCCAAACACCGCCACCCTCCCTATCAGAGAGCCTGTCACCTATCAGGCATAGGGTGACCACGTTTCCCGGATTGCCCCGGACAGTCCCACATTTTGCAGATCTGTCCCGGGCACCTTCATTCAAGGACAATACAGTGTCCCGGAATGAAACTGACACAGCCACCCCCCCAGGTAAATCTGATGCCCCCAAAAAAGGCCGCCACATCACCGCTTTACTCACTGACTGTACTTGTCCTGGCCGGGAATGCTTGGAGGAGCACAATTCCTGCCCCCTGCTTGTAATTGGAGAAATCATAAATCCCGCCACAAACTGATTTTTGGGATGGGGGTGTCCCTGAATGGTAGTTTAAAAATGTGGTCACCCTAATCAGGCACCATGCCAATGACTGGTTGCTGTTTCTCTTTGTAGTTACTCATAAACCTTTACTGTAGGGTTGTTGCATACATCCCACATTATGGTTATAGGCCCAAGTTCTTTAGTAGTGTGCCGAGACCTCACATGCACCCCTTTGGAATAACTTCAGTTCAGGCTCAGAGCAGATGAATTAATGCTTACTGTAAACTTGGCAACACGTATAACATGTAACAGGATTCTGTTCAAAACTGATCCTAACTGTGGCTGCCCCAGGTTACCTGCACAGATGAAGTCTCTTAGAGGAAAGTCCAATCTTAGCGATGCTCTAACAGAGAAGTCCATGTTGCATGTTTCTTCCAAACATTCAGCATTCTAGGCCCCAGAAAGTCTTTAGCGTGGATTCCTCATGCGCTTTCCCAGTGTTCCCAAAGCCCTCCGGAAACCGTCGGGTACTCCTGTGATCCCAACCTCTCCCCTTTTATAGATAATGAGAGGGAGGCTGGACCTCAGCGAAATGCTCACGAACTTCCCGTGGAAGGCAGCAAAAACACAAACTATTTCCCCCTGACCTGGGCAACCATGTACTAACTATTCATACAGTATTCTACGTGCCTACAAACTTCCTCCACTTTCTGCTAGGGGAGATAGCATGCCCCCCACCCCATTTCAGAATCCAAAGCCCAATATCTACGAACAGCCTATGAGCATGACTAAGCATTGTCACATGCAGAGGTTTAAGCAAATAGCAACCTTTATCAATTTGCATATTGGGTCTGGCAGAGACCCAGGCAGCACTGGACGTGACAGAGCCTGAAAAAAAGGGAATATATGGTTAGCTTTGACAGTCAGCTAGGTTTGCTTTTTTTTTTTCCTTTAAAAAATGGTCAGGCTCACTTTAATGAATACATGTTTTTTGCTAGTGAAAAGTCCATTATTTTTTGATTTGTACATTTTTAAACACTCTACTCTACTATTAAAGTATCAAACAAAATGGCTACTAGATTGCACAGATACCGTAGCCTTCTCTTGTATTATATAGACTGTACTCTTGTGGTTGATGCCATCCGACACTTGGTGCTAATTCCACCTACATCCTCATGTCAGTTTTAATAACATGGTGTAGAAGTGAGATGTCCCTTTGTGTTTCATGAGTTGTCTTGTGCTGCTCTATGTTAAACTATAGGCTTATCAGTGAAGCCAGTACTGTCTGCTCCCTAATAGAAAAGTTACATTTTTCTACATTCAATTGAAATTGGCTGCATATTTAATACCCTGCTACTCGCACATCCTGTCGAAGCTTATTACAAATCCATATTTTCTCTTATTTTCACAATTCAATTGTTTAAATTAGTTCAATTTACATGTGCAGTTTGTTAGATAGATTTTCTTAGACTTTCTTTGTCAGATTCACTCCCCTTTTTCATATTTCAATAAATAATTAGAGGAAAATATGATTCTGCCACAAATACTTCTTTCCCCACGGTGAGAAAATTAAAGAGGGAGTAGACACAATAAGCGAAAGAAAGTCTATTAAATCTTCATGTAAAAGCCATCAAATTATAGATATGAAAGTGGTTAATGACTATTTTATACTGACTTAAAGTAAACCGGTCCTAACATTTCAAAACACAAACTATCACTGGCAGAGTAAATCAGACAAGCTAATGTATCTGCACCCACATTTACCATGCTGCCCCATACCACTGTAATAGGGATGAGCCGAACACCCCCCCGTTCGGTTCGCACCAGAACCTTTGAACGGACCGAACGTTCGCGTGAACTTTAAAACCCCATTGAAGTCTATGGGACTTGCACGTTCGAATTCAAAAGTGCTAATTTCAAAGGCTAATTTGCAAGTTATTGTCCTAAAATGGGTTTGGGGGCCCGGGTCTTGCCCCAGGGAACATGTATCAATGCAATTTTTTTAAAAAAAAACTGAAGTTTTTTCGGGAGCAGTGATTTTAATGATGCTTAGAGTGAAAAAAATAAATTTAAAAATTCCTTTAAATATCGTACCTGCTGGGTATCTATAGTATACCTGTGAAGTGGTGTGCAAATATAAAAGGGGGGGGGGGAACTAAAGCGCTAGCCAATAACCCAAAGTGCAGGGTGGAAAATAAATACTTAGAGATGAAATGATAAATAAATTAATGCTGCTCAAATCTAAAATTGCAATAACAACAAATAAATGATATGAATAAAAGTGATTGATGAGCGCAAAAAACAATAGTGTAATGAAAATTGAATAACAGTGAAACGTCCAATTTGAGGAATAGCTCTAGTAGAGAGTAAACTCCAAGGTGATGCAAAAGTTAATAACACTTAAGTGACATACAGTGACGAATAGGCACAATGGATATGGATAATCCAGTGTGTGGGTATGATGCTGAAAATAAAACAAAATAGAAACACCAATTGTGCCAATAGTTCATATGTGACAATTCCTAAAAAAACAGGAGTGGTTGGAAATTCCAAACGGTGACTGGATGTCCGTGCAGAGTGATGAAACAATCCTCATAAGCAGCTGAGCTCACAATGCGCTTACCTCACCCACATGCAATGACAGCATGGTATCTCCACAGATGGAATGTGTCACGGGAAACGAATCCTCCTCACCTTTCCTGTAGTGACAACAGCTGGGGGCCTGTAGATTGTAGAAACAGCGTCCTTCTGGCTATGTCTGCTGCTGCGGTCTTCACAAAGATGGAGGCTCCGTGTGCAAAAGCACGGTTCTGGGGCTTGCTCGGTACTCTCCAGGTTCTTCGCTCTGGATCTCCGGATCTTCGTCTGACAAATACCTGTGAAGTGGCACGTGCTTAGAACTGTCCCTGCACAAAATGATATTACTATAAGAAAAAAGTCATTTAAAACTGCTTGCGGCTTTAATGTAATGTCTGGTCCCTGCAATATGGATAAAAATCATTGAGAAAAATAGCATGGGCTTCCCCCCTCCCCCCAGGTCATTACCAGACCCTTTGGCCCTATATACTTTAAACAGCAGTATACAGGCGGTGCAAACAAGACCAGGACTGTAGGTTTGTTGTTAAGTAGAATCTGTTTGTAATTTTGAACTGGTACTTTTTTTAAAGTGTAGCTTCAGCCAAAAAATCTATTTTTAAGCTTTTTGGAAAACATAGAGAAGGGTTTATTACCCCTGTAACATTTGTTTTGCTGTATGTGCGCATCTGTTCAGAAGATTGCACCTCACTTTCTGTCCCAATGACAAATGATTTTTAGAAAATTTGGGTTTTTTAGTGAAACAAGGATTGGTGATAAAGCATCAGTGGACAGGAGACACCTCTTACAGAAGAAGAGAATTTCCCTTCCTAGGGGTAGATTTCCTCTCACTTCCTGCTGTCTCCTTCCGTTTGCAAGTAGGAGTCGTTTGTAAGTTGAATGTTTGAAAGTAGGGGCCTGCTGTATATACTCTGCAGAAATTTGGGCCCTAGGTGTTGGTGTTGCCACAACACTGTAAGCCCTCACAGTTAGTCTTGGTGGGCACTGGAATGCCCTGCTGTGAACTATTATATCAAGAATTGTAATTACATGCCATTGTTGAACAGTGGTAGAAAAATTGGGCCCTTGGTGCTGGCGCTGGGGCCACACGACTGTAAGTCCTCACAGTTACTCTTGGTGGGAGCAGGAATGGCCCCTGCTGTGAAATATTAGATCAAGAACTGTAATTACATGCCCCTGTTGAACAGGGGCAGAAAAATTGGGCCTTAGGCACTGGTGCTGGTGCCACAACACTGCAACCGCTCACAGATATTCTAGTTGGAGCGCAGTAATAAGCCCTGCTGCAAAGTATTGCATCAAAAATTGTAATTACATGCCCCTGTTAAACAGGGGCAGACAAATTGGGCCTTAGTCACTGGTGCTACAACACTGTAACCCCTCACAGATACTCTAGTTGGAGCGCAGGAATGAGCCCGCTGCAAAGTATTGCATCAAAAATTGTAATTACACGCCCCTGTTAAACAGGGGCAGAAAAAATAGGCCTTAGGCACTGGTGTTGGTGCCGCAATACTGCAACCCCTCACAGATACTCTAGTTGGAGCTCAGTAATTATGCCCTGCTGAAAAGTATTGCATCAGAAATTGTAATTACACGGGGCAGAAAAATTAGGCCTTAGCCACTGGTAGCGGTGCCCAGAACCAAACATGTTCTTACAAGCTATCAGCATGATGATCATTGAGGAGGAAAAGGATAGTCACTCAGTATCAGCATAGGCAGTCTTGAAGAGATCTGACATTTCAAAAAAAATTATTCAGTTACATCAGCGTCAGGTGCTTGGTAGCTGGTGGTGATCCAAGGCTGATTCATTTTTTGTGAAGGTCAGATCAACCGAGCCGGTGGAGAGGCGCACCCTGTGATCGGTTACAAAGCCTCCAGCAGCACTGAATGGATGCAATAGGGACAGGCCAGTAGCTCAATTGCATACTGTGCTAGCTCTGGCCAGTGATCCAACCTCAAGATTAGGGATGAGCTTTGTGTTCGACTCGAACGTATGTTCGACTCGAACATCGTCTGTTCGTACGTTCAACAAAATTCAAACAAAACGGGTCGTTCGCGCCAAATTCGAGTGACGCGCAACGGACCATAATTCACTGCGGCATTGTGCGCTGATGATTGGCCAAGCATGCACTATGACCCGCATGCTTGGCCAATCACAGCGTGCAGAAAACAGAGAGCCATAATTGGCCAAAGCCAGGGTGGCTTTGGCCAATTATGGCTCAGGGCTTTAGCACATGCCCCACACTATAAAAGGCTGCCTGCAAGGCGGCCACGTGTAGTGTGTTGCGGTTGTTAATGAGAGCAGATCAGTCAGTCAGTCAGTCAGAGAGAGAGAGAGACAGTGTCTTTTCTACCAGATAGATAGATAGAGCAGGCAGACTAGTCAGTTTAGCTTAATTTACAGTGTGTAGAGGATATATATACATCCTAGGAGTTGTTTAATTGCACATAAACGCAGTTGCTGTTACTGCACGTGTGCTATTTATTTGCACATAAACACAGTTGCTGTTACTGCGCGTGTGCTGTTTATTTGCACATAAACGCAGTTGCTGTTACTGCATGTGTGCTGTTTATTTGCCCATAAAAGTAGTTGCTGTTACTGCACGTGTGCTGTTTATTTGCCCAATAAAAGGTAATTGCTGTTACTGCACGTGTGCTGTTTAATTGCACATAAACGCAGTTGCTGTTACTGCACGTGTGCTGTTTATTGGCCCATAAACGTAGTTGCTGTTACTGCACGTGTGCTTTTTAATTGCACATAAATGCAGTTGCTGTTACTGCACGTGTGCTGTTTATTTGCCCATAAACGTAGTTGCTGTTACTGCACGTGTGCTGTTTAGTTTGCACCTAAACATACTTGGTGTTTACTGCACTTATGCTGTTTAGTTTACACCTAAACGTACTTGGTGTTACTGCACTTGTGCTGTTTAGTTTGCACCTAAACGTACTTGGTGTTACTGCACTTGTGCTGTTTAGTTTGCACCTAAACGTATTTGGTGTTTACTGCACTTGTGCTGTTTAGTTTGCACCTAAACATACTTGGTGTTTACTGCACTTGTGCTGTTTACATTTCTAAACACGTGCCACTACTATAGACATCCAGCAGGTACGATATTTAAAGGAATTTTTCTTTTCTTTATTTTTCACTTTAAGCATCATTAAAAAATTGCTGCTCCAGAAAAAACGTCAGTTTTTAAAACTTTTTTTCCATTGATACATGTTCCCTGGGGCAAGACCCGAGTCCTCAAAGACGTTTTCCAACAATAACTTGAATATTGGGCTTTAAAATGAACACTTTTGAATTCGAACGTTCGAGTCCCATAGACTTCAATGGGGTTTTAAATGTTCGCGTGAACGTTCGGTCTGTTCAAACGTTCTGGTGCGAACCGAACGCGGGGGTGTTCAGCTCATCCCTACTCAAGACCCAGTAAGCCAGAGGATTTTCGGTGGGAAAGGTGTCGAAGTCTGATCTTGCCCCTAGGTATTCCCGCACCATTTAAAATAGACGCTGGCGATGGTTGCTGGAACCGGTCATACCTTGGGGCTCCGGACTAAAAAAATTGTCTGAACGCATCGTTCAGATGGCCACCTTCTCCACCGCCCCCTCTGTGACTGACCGAAGCCTCAGCAACACGTTGTCCAGGATTTTGTAACCTCCCAGTCTCTGGGAACGTGTTGCACAGACCTTTCTGCAAGGCCTCTGTGCCGGCAAGATAAGGTCCGCAACCTTACCCTTGTAACGTGGATCAAGGAGGGTTGCCAGGCAGTAATGATCCCTCTCCTTGATAGCACGAATACGAGGATCCTTCCGCAGGCTTTGCAGGATCAGGGAGGCCATACAGCATAGGTTTGCTGAGGCATTCGATGCAGAGTCCTCTGGGTCACTGATGACAACATGATCCGCAGCCACCTCGTCTCAGCCACATACAAGTCCATGGGTTCCTTGAGACTGTAATTGATCCCTTGAAGACCGCTGCTGATGCTGAGTGCTAGGCTCCACCTCCATGCTGACACAATCCTCCTCCTCCTCCTCATCTTCCTGTGTGATAGGCGGGCAAGCAGGAACACTGTCTGGATAAAGGGGGCCTTGAGAGGTAAGGAAGTCTTCCTCTTCCTCCCTCTGTTCTGCCTCAAGGCCCTGTCCATTATTCCACGCACCGTGTGCTCCCACAGGTGGATAAGAGGGACAGTGTCACTGATGCATGCACTGTCACTGCTCACCATCATCGTAGCCTCCTTAAATGGTGACAGGACAGTGCATGCATCCCTGATCATGGCCCACTGGCGTGGGGAAAAAAAACAAGCTCCCCTGACCCTGTCCTGCTGCCATATTGGCACAGATACTCATTGATGGCCCTCTGCTGCGTGTGTAGCCATGCACTGCAGCATGGCCAAAGTAGAGTTCCACCTGGTGGGCATGTCACAGATTAATCGGTTCTTGGGTTGTATTCCTTTTGGAGGTCTGCCAGCCGAGCACTGGCATTTTAGGAAATGCACACAGAGTTTCCTGGCCTGCTTCAGTACATCCTGTAAGCCCGGGTACCTGCCCAAGAACCTCTCCACCACCAAGTTAAGGACATGAGCAAAACAGGGCATGTGGGTCAGTTGTCCCTGTCGCAGGGCGGAGAGGAGGTTGGTGCCATTGTCACAAACCACCATTCCTGGCTTAAGCTGGTGTGGCGTCAACCACCTCTGAGCCTGCCCCTGCAGAGCTGACAGAACCTCTGCCCCAGTGTGGCTCCTGTCCTCCAAGCATACCAGCTCAAGCACCGCATGGCATCTCCTTGCCTGCGTACCTGCGTAGCCCCTTGAATGCCTACGGAGCACCGCTGGTTCCGTGGACACATCAGCACAGGAAGAGGCCACAGAGGAAGAAGAAGAGGGGGTGGAGGAGAGAGGTGTGTCACAACCAGTAGTAGCATTTTGGAGGCGTGGTGGCGGAACAACCTCCAACACTACTGTACCTTATCCTGCATCCTTCCCAGCTGCCAGCAGAGTCACCCAATGCACTGTGAAAGATAGGTAACGTCCCTGTCCATGCCTGCTGGACCATGAGTCAGCGGTAATATGCACCTTACCAGCGAGGCATGGACATTGCCTTCCACATGCTGGTAGAGAGCTGGAATCGCCTTCCATGGTGTTTGGGAACTTACCACTGAGGTACCGCACATTCCACAAACTCACGGAAGGGGGCAGAATCTACCAACTGAAAAGGCAGCAGTTGAAGTGCTAGCAATTTAGCTAAGCTAGCATTTAATCGCTGGGCATGTGGATGGCTGGGAGAGAACTTATTTTGGCGCTGCAGCAGCTGGGGCAGGGAAATTTGCCTGGTACAATCTGACGTTGGTGTACCGATAGTAGATTGCCCGCAAGTACTTGGCTGTGACACACCTAATTCTACACCTTCAGTCCTATCAGTGCAGGCTTCAGAGAGGACTGATGGTATAGTAGGGTTCCTCCTCTCTCCTATCAGGCACCCACGTGGAGTCAGTGACCTCATCATCCCCTCCCTCCTTGTCACTGTAGAAAACCTGGCAATATGCTGCAGCTGGGGGAACATGACTGCCAGATTGCTGTCCTTCTTGGGCACCCCCTCTCTCTGGGCTCATGTTACTGCCTTCCTCTAGCTGTGTACCATCATCGGAGCCTTCAAAACGCTGTGCATCCTCCTGCAGCATGTAATCAACATTGTGGTCAAACAGTTCGGAGGACTCCTCAGGAGGACATGGTAGGGCTAGGGAAGGAGTGACTGATGCCATTGAGCAGAGGGAAGAGGCCGCGTTGGCAGCTGCTTTGCCAGACAAAGTACCCTGAGCCTGGGTGAGAGAGGATGAGGAGGATAAGGACGGCTTGGTTATCCACTCTACCAAGTCTTCGGCATGTTGCGGCTCAATACGGCCAGCTGCCAAAAAAAAGGACGAGCGTGTACCACTGCCACGTGCTGATGAGGATGCACCGTGTCCACGACCAGTACTGTTGCCTCTAGACGCAGAGCCTGCTTGCCCTCTTTTATTGGCTCGTGACTCTCTGCCTCTCCTTGTTGTCCTCCCAGACATACTAATGGCCTGCAGGGAGATGTAGCTGCACAAATACTGACAATATCTGCTGATCCCTGCCTGTGGTATTAATATGAGCAGATCCCTGCCTCTAATATGAGAAACACCAGCTTTACATAGCTTTAGGTGAACACTGTACAGAGGACACAGACAGTACACCATGTGAAAGTACTTGCAGAATGATCCTCTGCCTGTGGTATTAATATGAGCAGATCCCTGCCTCTAATATGAAAAACACCAGCTTTACATAGCTTTAGGTGAACACTGTACAGAGGACACAGACAATACACCATGTGAAAGTACTTGCAGAATGATCCCCTGCCTGTGGTATTAATATGAGCAGATCCCTGCCTCTAATATGAAAAACACCAGCTTTACGTAGCTTTAGGTGCACACTGTACAGAGGACACAGACAGTACACCACGTGAAAGTACATGTTTAATGATCCCCTGCCTGTGGTATTAATATGAGCAGATCCCTGCCTCTAATATGAGAAACACCAGCTTTACGTAGCTTTAGGTGCACACTGTACAGAGGACACAGACAGTACACCATGTGAAAGTACTTGCAGAATGACCCCCTACCTGTGGTATTAATATGAGCAGATCCCTGCCTCTAATATGAGAAACACCAGCTTTACGTAGCTTTAGGTGAACACTGTACAGAGGACACAGACAGTACACCATGTGAAAGTACTTGCAGAATGATCCTCTGCCTGTGGTATTAATATGAGCAGATCCCTGCCTCTAATATGAGAAACACCAGCTTTATGTAGCTTTAGGTGCACACTGTACAGAGGACACAGACAGTACACCATGTAAAAGTACTTGCAGAATGATCCCCTGCCTATGGTATTAATATGAGCAGATCCCTGCCTCTAATATGAGAAACACCAGCTTTACGTAGCTTTAGGTGCACACTGTACAGAGAACACAGACAGTACATCACATGAAAGTACTTGCAGAATGATCCCCTGCCTGCTGTATTAATATGAGAAGATCCCTGCCTCTAATATGAGAAACACCAGCTTTACGTAGCTTTAGGTGCACACTGGGCAGAGGACACAGACAGTACACCACGTGAAAGTACTTGCAGAATGATCCCCTGCCTGTGGTATTAATATGAGCAGATCCCTGCCTCTAATATGAGAAACACCATCTTTACGTATACAGTATTTCAAGTTATTTTCTTTTTATTTCATTGGATGGCCACAATATCAGGTAATTTGTGAATTCTATGAAAATAGGTTCGTATTTTACACCATTTGTTGGAAACGGTGGTTGCCTGCTCAGGGCTCCAGCACAGTTATTTGAACAGAGGAAATATAACTGATTTGTTGAAGAAATGAATTCTTTAGACTTCTCATCATCTTTACTTTCACTACACACATTCTATGATACACAATTCTCTGGGTTCAAAGCATTTCAAAGTGGCTGACATCTTTTCAAGTGAGTTGCCATAAAACCAAATACAAACACCACATGTTTTAGAAAAGCTCTGTCAGTCAGCTCTCATTCAGCATGTTCTGCCTGACACTTCTCTCCCTGCTTGATTTATTTCATATTAAAAAGGCTGTCAATCTACTTCAAAATAACATTATTATGAAAAACTCCAATGGACTTTAAATCAGAATACTTTGTCCGCCCATTGCGGGGAAGATAACTAATAAAGTCTATTTGCCTAGTCTCTGTTTAACAGGCACTCATCTACAGCAGGAGACAAGAAAATGGAATATTGAAGGTTTGTAAAAGATTGCTCTTTTTTTATATACATTCTCCTGGAGTCTTATGTGTGCTCACATGTACTAAATATTTATTAATATATTTTTTTTAATATATATTTTAATATTTTTTAAATTTCTTTTTTTAGTGTATAATGGTACAATTGTTTCCATGCAGACCTTTTTATTACACTTGTAAAAAAAGTTACATATAAAATAATATATATACCGAAATGTTAAATTTATACTTGGTTGGCTGGTTTGTCTTATGTCGACCTGTTATAATTATCTCTTCTTTCTAATGTCAGGTAGATGTCAGAATTCTGAGTTTATTTATGTGCAAGAGTTTATTTAATTTTTTTTTTTTTTAGAACAGCAGAAATCCTTGTAGTTGGGGAGTTGTGGGGAATAGAAGGGACCTGTATAATAAGGTACAGGATATGGGGTACAGTATGTATGTGGTAAGGGGGGGGGAGAGTATTGGTCTAAACAGCTTTTTTCAACCAGTGTGCAGTGACACCCTGGGGTGCCTTTTAGGTTCTTCAGGGGTGCCCTGGCAAAATTGCTACAAATTACTCAAAAATCAGGCTGGCAGGTGGATCAGCCTTTCCTTTTTTTGTAACAAAAAGCCACGGGTTTTCATTAGGCACTATTACAGCCTTGGGCACTGCGTGGACCAGCTGCCAGATTCCTAACAACCGAAGACATCATAAGGTTGATAAGGATGACATTTGATGCCTAAGGATGTCCTTGTCTGCCCCCTGCCCCTCTCTCCATCAGAGCTGTGGCCTGGTTCGGTTCAGGAGGGGGGGGCGCTCTCACGTACCCCCTATTTTCCTGCGGCCTGCCAGGTTGCATGCTCGGATAAGGGTCTGGCATGGAATTTGGGGGGACCCCCAAGTTTTTTTTTTTTTTCCCCTTAACATTCATACTAGACCCAAAGGGCCTGGTAATGGACTAAGGGGGGAACCCATGCTGGGTTTTTTTCAATTACTTTTATCTGTATTTCCGGGACCCGACAATTCATTATAGCAGAGACTGTTAAAAAACACAGGAAACATGCGCTACTTTCCAGGCATACTATAGACACCCCCCCCCCCCAGGTATGAAATTTAAAGGAATATTTCACTTTTATTATTTCACTTTAAGCATTATTAAAATCACTGCTCCCGGAAAAACTGCAGTTTTTAAAACTTTTTTTTGCATTGATACATGTCTCCTTGGGCAGGACCCAGGTCCCCAAACACTTTTTATGACAATAACTTGCCATATTAACCTTTAAAATTAGCACTTTTAGTTTTTCATGTTCGTGTCCCACAGACTTTAACGGTGTTCGCGTGTTCGAACAAATTTTTCTGTCTGTTCGCATGTTCTGCTGTGAACGGAACTGAACGGGGGGGGGGGGGGGGGGGGGGTGTTCGGCTTATGCCTACTCAAGACACAGTTTTAAAGGGTGTGTTGACTGAAAAAAGCTTGATAAACACTGGGTTAGAAGACATGGAGAAGAAAGGAGAGTTATTACCTAGCCTAGTGATAGTGAAAGAAACAAGAGAAAAACAAGACGGGGGCAGCATCGAGTCCAATTTCTGGTGGAAAAGTAAGAAAGGTCAGGCTGGAACGCAAATCAGGGTGGATTAGAGGTGTAAGTGTATTTATTTTTAACTTACAGGTAAATGTATATTTTATGTTTTTGTTAAATTTTTTACTGGTGTACATATGTAGAGGTCTCCCCGACCTCTAAGGGCCTGATGGTGACCCCCAGAGTAAGGTCGAGCTGACATTCCTCCTTAGGGTGCAGGTTACTAGGCATGGTGAGTGTAGTGCAAGATGGAAAGATGGGGCCAGTCACTTTTAAAAATTAACAAAGAGAGTTTTTATTTCTCCTAACAGGAACAGGTGAGAGAGGGTTAGGGCACAGGACACCACTAGGCAAATGCAATAGCAACTTGGCAGACTCCGCAGACAAAAATACAACTAGGAAGACAGCAATACAGATAAAAAAGCCTTTAAGCTGAATGCAGTGATCTGTATTTGTAGCCACAGCTATCTCCTATAGCAACACCTTCACTCACAGTTTTTCACTGTAGATCTTCAAGCTTAGCTCCCAGCTGCCTGCTGGAGTTCTCAAGCTTCATCCACAACTACCCACTATATTCTTCAAGCTCAGTTTGCAATATTCCACTGGACATCTTGGACTCTCAGCTATCTGCTGGATCCCTCAAGCTCAACTCACAGCTATCCGCTGTACTCTCCAAGCTTCACCCACCCTACCCGCTGGACTCCTGGACTCACCGCTACCTGCTGGATCTCTCAGGTTTGACTCACAGCCACCCGTTGTACTTATCTTCACGCTTTACTCCTGGATGCGTCTCTACTGAAGCTTTCCCACTTACTTCACCAGCTGGTGAAGCATCTGCTCTTGTACTCCTTCAGAACTCCATCCCTTCTGCACTTGCTTCCGACAACAGGAATGGTCGTCCCTCTGTCAACGGCTTCTCCTTTACCTTCGGCAACAATCAGGCTCCCCTAAGGCTGAACCTCTACACACGTGGTTAGGCCTCAAGTTTCAGTACTAACCCTCTGCTGCTGCTCCACACACATCCACCCAGGCCCATTACCTGACTTCTTCCAAATAAATAGCTTATCCCAGCATGCAAAGCGGCTAAAGGAAAACTCCTGCTAATTGGACAACATATTTACTCATAACCTGAATTCACTGTAGTGCAATCTATCATCCTAATGCCAAAGGCAACAGTACCACCTATTGACAGACAAGAGAGAGAGAGAGAGAGAGAGACTTGTAAAGCGCAACACATGCGAACTGAATCGCCTCTGGGCGCTGTATCCATTTCATGGGTAAGGAACCCCTTGACCTCAGAAGAGATGGGTTTTAATCTTTCTCCTGAAGGCCAAGTGGTCCGACTCCAGTCGGATGGTGGTTGGTAGTACATTCCACAGGCGAGGTCCCTGGACTGCAAATCTTCGATCTCCTTTGGACTTGTATCTGGCCTTGGGTATCTGGAGGAGGTTTTGATTGGTGGATCGCAGAATGCGATTGGGGTTATGGGCTTTTATTTTTTCGCATAGATATTGGGGGGCGTTGCCTTGAATACACTTATGTATTAGGCAGAGTGCCTTGAAAGTGATTCTGTCTTTTACCGGCAACCAATGAAGGGATCTCAGTGAAGGTGAGATTGATTCCCATGTTTTTTTTTACCAGTCACTAGTCGAGCAGCCGTATTTTGAACGACTTGCAGACGAGTGATTTGGTATTTGGGGAGTCCTAGATAGAGGGCATTTGCGTAGTCGAGTCTGGAATTGATGATTGTTCCCACCACGACTGCAATGTCCTCTTTCGGGATAAAGGGCGTGAGTCTGCGTAGTAGGCGCAGCAGATGGTGGGATCCGCTGACTACTGACCCTATTTGTGCATCCATTGTCATGTAGGTATCGAAAATGACTCCGAGACTTTTGACTTTGGTGCTAGGGGTGATATTTTTACCCAGAATGGGTGGGGGAGTCCATGTTGACGCGGGGTGATTTTTCCGGTTAGCGTGAAACAGGAGAAGTTCTGTTTTTGAACCATTGAGTTTAAGATAACTGTTTGTCATCCAGTTATCTATTAGAGTGAGGCATTTCTCTAGTCCAAGAGAATGATCCTTTTTGTTGCAGATGCGGAAATACAGTTGTGTGTCGTCTGCATAGGAGTGGTAAAGTAACTTCTGGTTACTGAGGATTTCAAAGAGAGGGCGAAGATAGATATTAAACAATACGGGCGATAAGGGAGATCCCTGAGGGACTCCGCATGACACCGTACGTTTTTCAGAAGTGAAAGACCCCAGTTTCACTATTTGTGATCGGTTTTCCAAGAAGGAGGAGAACCAGGGTAAAACACATTCAGCGACTCCCGGCTACTTCAGCTACGTCTGCGGCCTCTAGAGCGTCATCCCATATTTTAAGCAGCGCCGTTTCTGTTCCGTGACCCGGACGGAAGCCTGATTGAAACGGATCGAGTAATTTATGGGTGTCTAAATGCAGTTGCAGCTGTTGTACAACTACTTTCTCCATTACCTTGGAGAAGACATTTAGAGCTGTTATGGGCCTCCGGTTGTTTGGGTCTTTGGGGTCGAGGGTGTTTTTTTTTAGAATTGGTTTTATTGTACCTTGTTTTAACAAGGTGGGCACCATGCCCTCCTTGAATGATTGGTTAATGAGCTGCGTGATAGCTGGTGCCAGTATATCGGCACTTTCTTTCAGCAGTTTAGTGGGGATGATATCATTGGGTGCTGTGCTATTACGCAGAGTCCCGATGATGTTTTTAGTGGCATCGATGGAAATGGGTTTTAGAGTGAATTTTGGTGGTTGCGACGGATTTATGTGGGTATTAGGTTTGTGATTTGGGGGGGAGTTGGTGACGGTTCCATTTTGCTGAATACTTTCACGGATTTTTTCAATTTTATTAATGAAATAATCCGATAATTCGTTGCAAAATTCTTGTGAATCAGAATTGGGGGCCTCTAAACAAGCTGGATTCTTAGTCTGAGTGACCAGCTTGAAGAGTTCTCGGGGGCGGTTAAGGGCATTTGCGATGATGTTGGAGAAATGATTTTTTTTGGCCGTGAAGATTTCTTTGTGATATTTCTTTGTTATTATCTTGTAAATGGTGTGGTTTTTATCTGAAGAGCACCTTTTCCACGCAGCTTCTGCTCTTCTACGCTCTTGCTTTAGCAACGTCAGCTGGTCATTAAACCAGCTGGAGTTGTTTTTCCGGATGCAAGTTTTGCGTTTTGGTGCTACTAAGTCAGCTGACTGTAGTAGCGCCTTGTTGATGGCGTCAAGTGTTTCTGTGGCTGTTTGTTTTTGTTGGGTTGTTTTTATTTTGTTCCCTAGTGTTGTTTTGAAGAGTTCCGAGTGGAGCTTCTTCTGAGATCTAGTCCAGTGAGTTGTCACCGATTTTGTCGTTTTTTTTGGGCTGGCATTTTTGGTGCAAGTGAATTTGATGGCATGGTGATCGGTCCATGGTTGCGGCTCATTTTCCAGGACGTCAATTTCCAAATCTTGTTTGAAAATGAGATCGAGCGTATGGCCTGAGGCATGAGTGGGGCCTTGTATTAGTTGCTGCAGACCTAATCCTTCCAGATGGTCAATGCAGGCGTCGGCTACGGGGTCCAGCGAGGAGTTGGCCCAGAGGTTGAAATCCCCAAGCACCAAAAGGTGTTTGATGTTTAGGGTATATGTGGAGATGAATTCAGTCAATGAAGTGAGAAGGTGCGTTTTTGGGCCTGGTGGTCTATAGCAAAGTAGCATATGGACCGTATCTTGGGGATTTGTTTGCAGCTGCAGAGTGAGGGTTTCCATGAATGGAAGCGAGTTTTGAAGGACTGGTTTGGTGATCGAGAGGTGAGTCTTGTGGATCACCGCCAGGCCCCCCCCTCTTTGCCTCACTCTGTTTTGCATTTGAATGCGATAATTTGCTGGCACCAATTCTGCTAGAATGGTGTTGCAGTCGGCTGTCAGCCAGCTTTCTGTGATGAAGAGGCAGTCTAGATCGTGTTGAAGGATGAAATCATAGATTTCTTGTCGGTGTTTTACTGCCGATCTTGTGTTGACCAAAGCGCATATTATGCGCTTGGGCTGGGGTACCTGCGCGTAGTTTTTGACGGTTGATCGTCGATTGATTCTCAACAGTCGCTCATTCCTTAGAGCTTTTTTGGTGACAACTGGGAGTATAGAGGCAAATGGTTTTAGTTCCCGGATAGTTTCTGCAGAGTATTTTAGGTAATCCATGGTCGCAGAAAAAAACGCAGGGAAGTAATGTTGATTGGGGGGGTCTTATATGGTGATGGGTGGAAGACTGTCCAAGTGAGCCATCACTCGTTGAGTCTTCTCTCCCCGATTGGTCCAAAGGAAGGCGAAAAACCCCAGGTGTGCTGTGCCAATCTGCAGCGATCGGGGGAAAAAATTCCTTCCTGACCCCTTAACGGCGATCGGTGCAACCCTGGATCAATTGCCTAGGGGGGTGTGGGGGGGTGGGAGTCCTGTTTTTTTTGTGCTGTGTCTGCAGCAGCCGAGAGCTGGGAGGACCCTGCCTGGCTGCACTATCCCTGGGGAGAGCCGACTCGCTTGAGAGCGTCCTGCTCTCACTATCCCTGGGGTGAGCAGACTAAGATGAGAGCGTCTGCTGCACCGCTGAATCTATATATCAAGAGTTCCAACTTTATTAGCTGCAAGCTTGTTCTGGATCAGTGATTGAAAAAAAATAATGAAGACTCCTGTCTTACCTCCTGTTTCAAACTCCTGGTTTTTAACTCAGGCACTTTTGATCAAAGAATGTGTTATATCCTCTGTGTTGTGAGGGACACAAGACTCTGGGCTGGAACAATGGATGTTTATTCAGTACAGCCTGTACACTGCAACATGCATCTCAGGACATTACATATCACTCTGCTTCCTACATGTGGTCTCTCTAAGATGGCTACTATGCCCCTTGACCCTTGTCATCACTGCTGGGTGGAGCCAGCCTTAAAGTGCCAGTACATGTGAAACCCTTCAGGTATAACACCTTCCATCCATCCCTAAAAAAAAACAAAAAACAAAAAAAAAAAACACAACAAAACAATAACAGGCACAAAACATTAACTGCTAACTGTCCAATAACAGTCCTCCAAACACAGGAGAATTACGGGACTTCAAGCTTGCGGGGTTAATATGTCATCGGATCACTTCCGTCGGCCCCGTCGAAAGTCTCGTAACCGCTCTTGCAACTGAAACCGGTCAGGAGGGCGACAGTATCGTTGAGGCCGGGCATCCAGCGATTCGGGACCGGAGGATACTGGGCTGGCCGGAATGGGTACCGGCAGGGCCAAGAAGGGATCCCCCAGCTCAGAGGGTAAACAGACCTCCGGACCAGAGCTGGAGGGCTCTGTTGGAGCTGAGTTCAAAAGTTCAGAGTCCCCACAATCATCAGTCTCTGTGCATCCTGATTCGCTGGGAGCAGATCCTTGAGACACTGGTGGTTCAGCTGGCATCAGGGATTCGGGCAGTTGAGAACGAGGACGCAGTTGGTCCGCATGACGTCTGCAAATGGAACCATCTTCCAGGCGGACCTTGTACATCTTGGGTCCCAAAGTCTCTGCAATGACAGCAGGAAGCCAACGGGTGTTGGAAGCCCCATAAGATCGGGCCCATACCTTTTGTTGGGCTGTGAATCGGGGGAGCTCATTGTGTTGGACCATCTTGTCTTGGGACTGTAGTACATGTTCCTGGACTGTTTGAGGGCGGAGCATATCCAAAACAGTCCATGGCTGCCGCCCCAGAAGGAGTTCTGCTGGAGTTTTCCCAGTGGTTGCATGTGGTGTGTTTCTGTAAGCAGAAAGGAAGGAGTCCAGCTGCTGGGGTGACAGGGACTGTTGTTTACTTGCAGCCACTGTAGCTTTGAAATAGCGTTTAAAAGTCTGCACAAACCGCTCTGCTTGACCATTTGTAGCCGGGTGGTAAGGTGCGGTCAACTTGTGCTTGATGTTGTGGGCAGTCAGGAAATGCTGAAACTCCTGACTGGTGAATTGTGCACCGTTGTCTGTGACGATTTCTCTGGGGTATCCAAACGTAGCAGCGAGATGTAACAGTATGGAAACCGTTGCCTTAGTCGTTGGCTGAGTAACAGGAATGACCTCAGGCCACTTTGAATGGGCGTCCACTATGATCAAGAAGGTGTGTCCTCTGATCGGGCCTGCAAAGTCCAAGTGTAGGCGAAACCAAGGAACCGTGGGCCAAGTCCAGGGCTGGACGCACCCTCGAGGAGGGTCTCTTGCCGTTTGTGCACATCCAGCACAAGCATTCACATATGTTGTGATATCTGAGTCTAGGTTTGGCCACCACACATAGCCTCTGGCCTTTTGTTTCATACGTGTGCTCCCGGGATGACCAGTATGTAGCAAGTCCAGAATGTGTCTCCGGAGGGTCTGTGGAATGATCACTCGGTCTCCCCATAAAACACAGTTGCCAGCCACAGTTAATTCCATACGCCTACGGAAATAAGGTTCATACTCCTGTGTGACAGTTGCAGGCCAACCGGAACGTACCCAGGAGAGTATTGTTTTCAGAAAGGTATCCTTGTTTGTATGGGCTGCTATCTCCCCAGAAGACAAGAAGGACAGGCTGGTGTAACGACAACTCTTGACCGGTGGAGAAGAGTCCATGGACCTCCCTGTCAGTCGGGACATAGCGTCCGCATTAGCATTGGCATCATGACCACGATACTGAATTTTGTAGCTGTATGCCCCCAAGAATAGGGCATAGCGTTGGAGGCGGGCCGCAGTAGTCTGGGAGATGCCTTTGTCAGGGCTAAAGATCTGAAGGAGTGGTTTATGGTCCGTCAGTATGGTGAATTCCCTACCATACAGGTAAAGATGAAACTTCTTAATTGCCCATATCAGCGCAAGAGCCTCTTTGTCAATGTGTGAGTAATTGCTTTCTGCTTTTGTCAAAGACCTGGAGGCAAATGCCACTGGTTTTTCTGACCCATCTGGTAAGATGTGAGATAGTACCGCCCCCAGACCATAGGGTGAGGCATCACAAGCCAAGGTGAGAGGCTTCTGGAGGTCATAGTGCACGAGCATGCGTGACGCCAACAGCTTCCGCTTAGAAACTTCAAAAGCACGTTGGCATGCAGCCGACCAGTCCCATCTGGAGTGTTTCTCCAAAAGCTTGTTCAACGGAAACAAGGTGTGTGCCAGATCTGGCAGGAATTTGTGGTAATAGTTCAGCAAGCCAAGGTATGATCGCAGCTGCTGGACGTTGGTTGGGGCTGGAGCTTTGACTAAAGCATCAACCTTGGCTTCCGTGGTGTGTATACCTTCTGCATCCACAAGGTGGCCACAAAACTCCAATTTAGGCACCATGAATTGGCATTTTGCTAAGTTCACTTTCAGGCCCTGTTCTTGGAGTCTCGCCAACACAAGCTCCACATTCTGCTTGTGTTCCTGGTCGGTCCGTCCTGTAATGAGCATGTCATCTAGCAGGCACTGAGTGAAAGGAATGTCCGCCAAAATCTCATCCATTTTTCGTTGCCAAATGGCTGGGGCAGAGGCTACCCCAAACACCATCCGATTATATTGATACAGTCCCTTGTGGGTGTTGATGGTCAGAAACTTGCGGGAAGAAGGATGGACCTCAAATTGTAAATATGCTTGTTTGAGATCAAGCTTGGTGAACTTTTGACCTCCTGCAAGAGAGGCAAAAATGTCATCTACTCTGGGTAGGGGATACTGGTCTATTTCCAGTTGAGAGTTCAGTGCCATGCGGAAATCGCCACAAATGCGCAAGTCCCCATTCGATTTCTTTACCGGTACAACTGGTGATGCCCACTCACTGTGCTCTACCTTTGAGATGACACCTTGTTCCTCCAGCCGACTTAGTTCTGCTTCCACACCTGCTCGGAGTGCGAAAGGTACTGTCCGAGCTTTGAAGAACTTAGGCTGAGCGTTGGGTTTCAGCTTGAGTCTCACACAGTCATGCTTTATTTTTCCCAACTGGTCATCAAAAATCTTTGGGAACCGCTGCTTCAGGGACACCACCCATCCCTCATTATCTCCTAATGGAATGGTAACGGTGTTACAGGGACTTATGGCGATGTCTGGCATACCAAAGTGAGCAATCCAGTCTCTCCCAAAGAGAGGGGGTCCCCCATTTTCTAGGATATATAATGGCAGTCTCTTTGTCTGACCCTTGTACAATACCTTTACTTTTGCGTAACCCAGTGGGTGGAGTATCTGTTTTGAGTATGTCTGCAGTTTGATTGGTGTTGGGCGGACAGTTCTTCGGGTCTTAAGTTGTCTCCATTGTTTCTGGGTGATAACTGAAACTGCTGCTCCTGTGTCTACATCCATCCTGAGTTTCTTTCCCTCAACGGTTACATCTACAGTCATTGCGGAGGGTGCTGAATGCATATGATGTATGTCTAACCTGTGGAGCACAGCCTCATCCTCTGACTCAGATGATGATGTGTATCTTCCCACCATATATGTCTTTGTCTTGGGGTTCAGAGGTTGTTTATCTCGCACCTTCTTGCTACGGCAAACTCGTTTCAGATGGCCGGTCCTACCGCAATTATGACAGGTCTGATCCTTAAACCGGCAGACTTTGTGGTCATGGTCTGTATTGCCACAACGGTAGCAAGCTGACTCCCGGCTTGGTGGGGGTCTGTAGTTCCAGTTTGCAGCAGTTGGCTTGACTGCTGTTCTGAAAACTTCCTGCTTCACCTCTTCCCTTCTGCTCTGGGGGTTCAATTCCTCTGTATCTTTCACAGCCATTTCCATCACTGAAGCTATCTCAATTGCCTTTGTAAGGGTAAGGTCTTTCTCTGTTAACAGTCTCTTTTGTGTTGACTCACAATTCAGTCCCATGACAAACTTATCTCTCAGTGCAGTAGGTAGGTAGTCCCCAAAAGAACAGGTCGAGGCTAGTCTGCGAAGGGCGAGCACATAAACTTTAATCTCTTCACCTGTCTGCTGCTGCCTCTGATAGAAGCGAAATCTTTCTGCAATCTCTAATGGTTTAGGCTGGAAGTGATCCTCTAGCAGTGTCAGCAGCTCTGCCAATGTCTTAGCTGCTGGTTTTACAGGGGAAAGCAGATCCCTAAGAGTGTCATATGTCTTGGCCCCAACCACTGTCAGAAACACTGCTACTTGCCTGTTGTCTGTGATGGCATTTGCACTGAAATACTGTTCCAGTCTCTCTACCCAGGAACTCCAGGATGTCTGTTCTCCATCAAACTCACTTAATGTCCCGATTAATGACATTTTCCTGCTGGGATCTGTGATTGCTTTTATCCAGGTGACAATCCACAATGTCTTTGTCTCTCTCTCAGACTGATAGACACTTTGTAAATCCCATTCTCGTCGCCACTGTTATATCCTCTGTGTTGTGAGGGACACAAGACTCTGGGCTGGAACAATGGATGTTTATTCAGTACAGCCTGTACACTGCAACATGCATCTCAGGACATTACATATCACTCTGCTTCCTACATGTGGTCTCTCTAAGATGGCTACTATGCCCCTTGACCCTTGTCATCACTGCTGGGTGGAGCCAGCCTTAAAGTGCCAGTACATGTGAAACCCTTCAGGTATAACAGAATGCACTTCTGGTCAGAGAGTCCACATGTGAAGCCACCATCAACTGGGAGCCAGCTCCTCTGGGAGCTTGTACAGCCACTTTATACTCACCTGTGAAGACCTGTGAACAAACACACACCTGTGAACAATTAAACCCTCCCCTTAATTAGCAGAAAGGAAAGAGAAAAAAAGCTGTTTAAAAAGTGTCAGAGACAAGAGAGACTACAAATTAACCACTTGCCGACCTGCTCATGTACATATACGTCAGCAGAATGGCACGGACAGGCACATGTACGTACCTGTACGTCCTCTGCTTGACGGCGGTGGGGGGTCCGATCGGGACCCCCCCCGGTACATGGCGCGGGTCGGTAATCTTCAGGAGCGATCCGGGATGCGGGAGCGGCAGTTCGTTTTTGTCCGCCCCCTCCGGATCGCTCCCCAGCCAATCAGCTTCCTCCCCCGCCCTCCTCTGCCTGCATTGTAAACACAGGCAGAGGAGGAAGTGATGTCACCGCTCCTCCCGCCGGTATTTTCGTCCGGCGGAGGAGCGGAGACATCACACAGTGAGTACACAAGCACTACACTGACACCTGTACACATAGGCTTACGATCCCCCCCCCGGTCACCCCCCGATTGCCCCCACCAGCCCCCCCCTGTCACACTGTCACTAAATTGCAGTGATCATTTACTGATCACTGCATTTAGTTTCAGTGTGACAGGCAGTTAGTGTCAGGCAGTTAGTGTTAGGTCCAGGATAGCCCCCCCCCCCAATAAAGGTTTTAACCCCTTGATCACCCCCTAGTTAACCCTTTCACCCCCCTTTTTCCAGCGTCACTAAGCGATCGTTTTTCTGATCGCTGTATTAGTGTCGCTCGTGCCACTAGGTAGCTAGTTTTTTTTTGAGGTTCGCCGCCATGTTTTTATAGCGTTAGAAAATTTATGGGGGTACCTAACGCTATAAAAACATGGCGGCGAACCTCAAAAAAAACTAGCTACCTAGCGGCACGAGCGACACTAATACAGCGATCAGAAAAACGATCGCTTAGTGACGCTGGCAAAAGGGGGGTGAAAGGGTTAACTAGGGGGTGATCAAGGGGTTAAAACCTTTATTGGGGGGGGGGGGGTAGGGGGCTACACTGGACCTAACACTTTTAACCCCTTGATCACCCCCTAGTTAACCCTTTCACCCCCCTTTTGCCAGCGTCACTAAGCGATCGTTTTTCTGATCGCTGTACTAGTGTCGCTCGTGCCGCTAGGTAGCTAGTTTTTTTTTAGGTTCGCCGCCATGTTTTTTTTAGCGTTAGAAAATTTATGGGGGTACCTAACGCTATAAAAACATGGCGGCGAACCTCAAAAAAAACTAGCTACCTAGCGGCACGAGCGACACTAATACAGCGATCAGAAAAACGATCGCTTAGTGACGCTGGCAAAAGGGGGGTGAAAGGGTTAACTAGGGGGGTGATCAAGGGGTTAAAACCTTTATTGGGGGGGGGGTAGGGGGCTACCCTGGACCTAACACTTTTAACCCCTTGATCACCCCCTAGTTAACCCTTTCACCCCCCTTTTGCCAGCGTCACTAAGCGATTGTTTTTCTGATCGCTGTATTAGTGTCGCTCGTGCCACTAGGTAGCTAGTTTTTTTTTGAGGTTCGCCGCCATGTTTTTATAGCGTTAGAAAATTTATGGGGGTACCTAACGCTATAAAAACATGGCGGCGAACCTCAAAAAAAAAACTAGCTACCTAGTGGCACGAGCGACACTAATACAGCGATCAGAAAAACGATCGCTTAGTGACGCTGGCAAAAGGGGGGTGAAAGGGTTAACTAGGGGGTGATCAAGAGGTTAAAACCTTTATTGGGGGGGGGGTAGGGGGCTACACTGGACCTAACACTTTTAACCCCTTGATCACCCCCTAGTTAACCCTTTCACCCCCCTTTTGCCAGCGTCACTAAGCGATCGTTTTTCTGATCGCTGTATTAGTGTCGCTCGTGCCGCTAGGTAGCTAGTTATTTTTTGAGGTTCGCCCGCCAGGTTTTTATAGCGTTAGGTACCCCCATACATTTTCTAATAAAGGTTTTAACCCCTGATTGCCCCTAGAGTTAACCCTTTCACCCCCCTATTGCCAGCGTCACTAAGCGATCGTTTTTCTGATCGCTGTATTAGTGCCGCTGGTGCCGCTAGGTAGCTAGTTATTTTTTGAGGTTCGCCCGCCAGGTTTTTATAGCGTTAGGTACCCCCATACATTTTTTAATAAAGGTTTTAACCCCTGATTGCCCCTAGAGTTAACTCTTTCACCCCCTACTGCCAGCGTCACTAAGCGAACGTTTTTCTGATCGCTGTATTAGTGTCGCTGGTGCCGCTAGGTAGCTAGTTATTTTTTGAGGTTCGCCCGCCAGGTTTTTATAGCGTTAGGTACCCCCATACATTTTCTAATAAAGGTTTTTAACCCCTGATTGCCCCTAGAGTTAACCCTTTCACCCCCTATTGCCAGCGTCACTAAGCGATCGTTTTTTTCTGATCGCTGTATTAGTGTCGCTGGTGCCGCTAGGTAGCTAGTTATTTTTTGAGGTTCGCCCGCCAGGTTTTTATAGCGTTAGGTACCCCCATACATTTTCTAATAAAGGTTTTAACCCCTGATTGCCCCTAGAGTTAACCCTTTTACCCCCTATTACCAGCGTCACTAAGCAATCATTTTTCTGATCGCTGTATTAGTGCCGCTAGGTAGCTAGTTATTTTTTGAGGTTCGCCCGCTAGGTTTTTATAGCGTTAGGTACCCCCCATACATTTTCCAATAAAGGTTTTAACCCCTGATTGCCCCTAGAGTTAACCCTTTCACCCCCCTATTGCCAGCATCACTAAGCGATCATTTTTCTGATCGCTGTATTAGTGTCGCTGGTGCCGCTAGGTAGCTAGTTAGTGCCAGTAACGCTTACACCCACGCGCAAAACATACTCCCCCCATATGTGGAATTACACCCCAAAATACATTCTGCTGCTTCTCCTGAGTACGGGGCTACCACATGTGTGAGACTTTTTGGGAGCCTAGCCGCATACGGGACCCCAAAAAACAATCACCGCCTTCAGGCTTTCTAAGGGTGTAAATTTTTGATTTCACTCCTCACTACCTATCACAGTTTCGAAGGCCATAAAATGCCAAAATAGCACAAAAACCCCCCAAATGACCCCATTTTGGAAAGTAGACACCCCAAGCTATTTTCTGAGAGGGATGTCGAGTCCATGGAATATTTTATATTTTGACACAAGTTGCGGGAATATGATAAACTGATTTTTTTTGCACAAAGTTGTCACTAAATGATATATTTCTCACACATGCCATGGTTATATGTGGAATTGCACCCCAAAATACATTCTGCTGCTTCTCCTGAGTACGGGGATACCACATGTGTGGGACTTTTTGGGAGCCTAGCCACGTACGGGGCCCCGAAAACCAATCACCATCTTCAAGATTTCTAAGGGCATACATTTTTGATTTCACTCCTCACTACCTATCATAGTTTTGAAGGCCATAAAATGCCAAGATGGCACACAACCCCCCCAAATGACCCCATTTTGTAAAGAAGACACCCCAAGCTATTTGCTGAGAGGCATGTTAAGTCCATGGAATATTACATTTTTTTGCCCCAAGTGATTGAATATTGACCAAAAAAAAAAAAAATTACAAAACGTTGTCACTAAATGATATATTTCTCACACATGCCATGGTTATATGTGGAATTGCACCCCAAAATACATTCTGCTGCTTCTCCTGAGTATGGAGATACCACATGTGTGGGACTTTTTGGGAGCCTAGCCAAGTACGGGACCCCGAAAACCAATCACCGCCTTCAAGATTTGTGTGAGTGAAATCAAAAATGTATGTCCTTAGAAATCTTGAAGGTGGTGATTGGTTTTCGGGGTCCCGTACGCGGCTAAGCTCCCAAAAAGTCCCACACATGTGGTATCCCCGTACTCAGGAGAAGCAGCAGAATGTATTTTGGGGTGCAATACCACATATAACCATGGCATGTGTGAGAAATATATCATTTAGTGACAACGTTTTGTAATTTATTTTTTATTTATTTTTTTGGTCAATATTCAATCACTTGGGGCAAAAAAAATTAAATATTCCATGGACTCAACATGCCTCTCAGCAAATAGCTTGGGGTGTCTTCTTTCCAAAATGGGGTCATTTGGGGGGGTTGTGTGCCATCTTGGCATTGTATGGCCTTCAAAACTATGATAGGTAGTGAGGAGTGAAATCAAAAATTTATGCCCTTAGAAATCTTGAAGGTGGTGATTGGTTTTCGGGGTCCCGTACGCGGCTAGGCTCCCAAAAAGTCCCACACATGTGGTATCCCCGTACTCAGGAGAAGCAGCAGAATGTATTTTGGGGTGCAATTCCACATATAACCATGGCATGTGTGAGAAATATATCATTTAGTGACAACTTTGTGCAAAAAAAAATCAGTTTGTCATATTCCCGCAACTTGTGTCAAAATATAAAATATTCCATGGACTCGACATGCCTCTCAGCAAATAGCTTGGGGTGTCTACTTTCCAAAATGGGGTCATTTGGGGGGGTTTTGTGCTATTTTGGCATTTTATGGCCTTCGAAACTGTGATAGGTAGTGAGGAGTGAAATCAAAAATTTGCGCCCTTAGAAATGCTGAAGGCGGTGCTTGGTTTTCGGGGTCCCGTACGTGGCTAGGCTCCCAAAAAGTCCCACACATGTGGTATCCCCGTACTCAGAAGAAGCAGCAGAATGTATTTTGGGGTGCAATTCCACATATAACCATGGCATGTGTGAGCAATATATCATTTAGTGACAACTTTTTGTAATTTTTTTTTTATTTTTATTTTTTTGTCATTATTCAATCACTTGGGACAAAAAAAAAAAATATTCAATGGACTCAACATGCCTCTCAGCAGTTTCCCTGGGGTGTCTACTTTCCAAAATGGGGTCATTTGGGGGGGTTTTGTACTGCCTTGACATTTTAGCACCTCAAGAAATGCGATAGGCAGTCATAAAATAAAAGTTGTGTAAATTCCAGAAAATGTACCCTAGTTTGTAGACGCTATAATTTTTGCGAAAACCAATAAATATACGCTTATTGCGATTTTTTTTACAAAAGACATGTGGCTGAATACATTTTGGCCTAAATGTTTGACTAAAATTTAGTTTATTCGATATTTTTTACTTTTTGTTATAAGAAAAATCTTTTGTTTTCAAAATTTTCGGTCTTTTTCCGTTTATATCGCAAAAAATAAAAATCGCATAGGCAATCAAATACCATCAAAAGAAAGCTCTATTTGTGGGAAGAAAAGGACGCAAATTTCGTTTCGGTACAACATTGCATGACCGCGCAATTACCAGTTAAAGCAGCGCAGTGACAAATTGTAAAAACACCTTGGGTCTTTAGACAGCGTATTGGTCCGGGGCTTAAGTGGTTAAGCTCAAGCTTTTGAAAGAAAGCAGTGGATCAAAGACTACAAATTAGCCAGGCTAGTTACCAACTAGCACAACTAAATTTACTAGCAGCCCTGTTTAGGACAAGGGTGCTACACATACATGTAACCAAAGTTCAGACAGATCTGGATCATCAGATGAATAGATAGTTGGGGATAATAAGACCTGCTCAACCACCACATTCATCTGCAGGATTAACTATTATGCAACCATATTTTCAAAAATACTTATCTTATATAACAGTAGGAAACAGGTAGTGAAGACGTTTATAGCACCCAATGCGGGTAAATTATTGCCAAATTAAATCTAATGTTCAATGTATGAGTAGTTTAATGTGACTTGACAATAATGAGTAAAGTAACTTTAGAAAAGTTACTTTAGGCAGTGTGTACTTCAATCTTCTTCAGGCTCCATGTCTGCCTAATAAAAACAGTGCTGGTTAAAGAGCAAACATAAGTCAATCTCAATGTTCTAGCACACATAATCTGAACAGCCAGCTGTCAGGCTAAAGAGCTATAACATTGAAGTTGATTTACTAAAGGCAAACAGACTGTTCACTTCACAAGGGAAGTTGCACTTTGCAAGGATAACCTCGCCAGAGCTTAGTAAATGAAGTGATGTTCTGCATGGAGCCCATGGTGTGAAGGGTACCCTGTGATATGAAATGACCGTCACCCATTTACCTGCTTATGGCTGAATCAGCTGACAATTTCATGTTTATAGGGAGTCACCAACCTCACCATGTTGACTCCTGTTAGGGGATCATTGCTCAGGCAGATTGGAAAACCAATTTCTGCTGTTTCCCCCTTGTCAACCTCTGTCAGAACTGCCAGCTTCTCTTCCAACTCTATTTACATGAATAGATCTTGACAGACCAGATGATCCCCTTAGATCTATGGGTGGACAAAATTCAGCAATTGAGTTCACTACCCAACATCGTAACCAGGTTAAGCTGCTATGCCAAGATTCAACTAGTGATGAAATCTGTCATTTCAGCTCCTGCTTCCAATTGAGGGGTTGACTTGAGGATCAATTACACTGTACCATATTCAAAAAAGCTTTGTGAAACAAGTAGAATCAATCAGTGATTCATTCATGTTCTCCAGTAACACATGAAAAGTGAAAAAACAGAACGTCAACTCAGTTTACCTCACATTTATTTTTGCATAATCTCTTACAGACAGGTGCCATTTTAATTCCTGATAGAACTATAGCTGCTTATCACACGATTTTATCTTGTGAACCCTCCCTTTTCATTCTCAGTGGGTGTAGCCAGAGGTTCAAAGAACACATTGGTCAGCAATTCCAGATTTTTAGATTTAGGGCCATTCCAAAAGTGAGAATATTGACAACTATATAGTATTAGCTAGTGGGGCAGTATTAGTAGTTGGGTTCCCGACTGTGCTGCTGGTCCCTCCCTTCTGCTGTGTGCTCGCTGATTGCAATAGGGGCACCCAAGGAGGCTCGTTCCGGAACCGCTGCTCTGTGTGTCCATTCACACAAAGAGTCATGACTTGGCCCAGCCCCCTCTTTTCTCATTGGGTCACTGGCTGTGATTGACAGCAGTGGGAGCCAATGACCAACCAATGAAGAGGAAAAGTCACCAGAGAGCCGAGGCTTTCCTGCACATTGATTGATCACAATGGGGTTCGGGTAAGTAAGGGCTGGAGAGGCTACTGCACAGAGAATGCATGAAGGTAAAAAAAAAAAGCCTTTACAAGTACTTTAAAACTGAACTCCAGGCAGATATACAAAGCAGAGTTACAGCAGAGAGATAAGCTCATCACTGTGCTTCGTCTCCTTTCACTGTCCAGTAACAGGTGGGGGCAGGTACAGGATGATCTGGGCTCAGCCGAGGTTGGCTGAATGATTCTGACTCCTAGACTGAGGACATCTAATGGCAGAAAAAAGTACTGTGAAGGAAATCTCTGGATTAAAGCTGATTATTGCAGCAGTAGTTTTTTTTATTTATTTTTTACTTTTAATGGGCTTTTCATTTTCTCTTGCTATTTTTGTGTGGGATTCTGCTTTAAGTTGTGTAGCAAAGTCCCGGGTCCCCTGTGGCCTAATGATGACCTCCAGAGTTAGGGACAGATGACATCCTTCTGTGTAGAGTGGGTTACAAGGCATGGTGGGTGTAATGCAGGATGAAATGGTGGGCGCCAGACACTTGAATGCAAATAGATTTATTGTCTCTTGAACAGAACTGTGGGAGAGAGGGTTAGGGCCAGGACACTCTTAGGTAGATGCAATGATAATTTGGCAGACTCTGAGACTTCTATAGGCAAACAGCTATACAGGTGAAGGCCTCCAGCCGGGCACCACTTCTGTATAGGCAGGAGTGCTGTCTCCTATGGCAACAATCTTGTAGCAGTTACTAACGGTAGTTGTACTCAACTATTGGCAATACAAACAGTTCTCCTTACTCCACAGTCACTCACTATGGATCTTTACCCAATGAACTCCCAGTCTTTCAATAGACCTTGGATCCAATAGCCACTGAATAGCTTGAGCTATTCCACGTTAGTACTCAGTATCTTCCTCAAGCGTCACCCCTGCTTCCCTGCTGGGTCCCTGGCTTGGCACTCACAGATACTCTTCAAGCGTCACCCCTGCGGACACGCTAGGTCCCTGGCTTGGCACCTCCTGATGCTCCACAAGCATCACTTCTGCTGTCCCGCTGGGTCCCTGACTTGGCACTTGCTGAAGTTTTCCCACTCTTTCAATGTCCCCAGCTGGTGAGAAGTCTGATCTGGTACGGTCTTCAGCTTACGCACAATGGTCTCCGGTAACAAGGTGGATGGTCCCCTAGTGGCGACAGCTTCCCCTCTACCACCGACCAGAGTTAGGTCCCCGGTCGGCAGAACTGCTGCTTCTGGTTGGACTACAAGCCAACAGTCCCAGCCCTACGCTGCACTCTTGCTTCTGGATAGACCTCAGACACCCTAGCAGTCAAATGTCCCAGGGTTAGGCCTCAGGCTCTCAGATTAGCAGCCTGGGGCAATATAACACATGTCCAACCAGACAGCCGTCCAGTTGGCACAGAACCTCGATCACCTGACTCCACCCAAATAAATAGGTTCCCCCAGCAGGCCAAGGGACCAAAGAAAATCCCTGCCCATTGGCTGAGACACCTCATTCATTCATAATCTGTCCTTGCTATGCCCTTGTCTTATCCAATGTCACCAGCTATAATGCCACCTTGTGACAGAAGACAATTACAGAATTAGGGGGAAATCAATTGATCTCCTAACAATTGGCCAAGGTAACTATCGCTTGGCAACTACATTTGATAGCAACCCTGCCTAAACATCAGGGTGCCACACTTGGAATAACAGTGTGTGAGTTTTCAATACTGTTTGGGTAGAAGATTTATGCAACACAAAATGGTTAGGGAGTGCGCTTTTAAGGAATTCTCTTATTAGCTTTTATTACTTAAATGAGAAGTGCGGTATTTAAAAGAAAAACATTCATAATCACGACACCTAGGTGGATGCAGCATTGGTCTGATCCTGTATCTATCCCCCGCCAGGCCGCCACCTCTACACTGAGAACTGAGGGGCCAGATCCTCAGCCAGCGGTGCAAATTTAGTTTGTCCTAACTTATGTGATTTAAGTTACGTTGCCCTAAGTTGGTGTCGTAAGTGCCGTATCCACAGCGCATTTGCGTCTAAATGTGCGCCAGCGTAACTTAAATTCAGAGGCGTAAGGCGGGGTTTTTGCAAGTGGGAAGGAAGTGGGCGTGCTTCATTGTAATGAGCCGTGACCCCATGCAAATGAGGCGCCGGCCCTACTGCGCATGCGCGCACGAATCGGGACCTCACTGGGCATGTGCAGAACTTATCTCGGCGCAATCAGTGAGATAGGTAAAAGGCCAAGTGTACTTAGTTTGAGGATCGCCCTGTGTCTAAAAAGCACCACACACACACACTTCCCTTGCTAAAGTATATCCCATTGTTCCCCTTCCATGAGCAATTTGCTTCTGCTCTGTTTGTTTGTGTGTTGGTAAGTTGTGTTTGTGAGAAAAGTGTTTGAGGAGTTGGAGAGTCTAGTTGTTGTTTGTGTTTGAGAAGTGTATTTATTTAATTTGTTTGTTATTGTTTTTGCTGATTGTTTTTTGGTGTTTGTTTTTTGGTGTTTGTTTTTTGGTGTTTGTTTTTTGTTTGTTTGTTGGTGCGTGTTTCTTTTTGAATTACTATTAGCTGTGTCCTTGTGTGTTTAGATTTTCTTGATTTTTTTGTGGTATAGATTTTTGTCAGGTTTTTGGGTGTGTATTGTCGATTGTTTGTCGGGTGTGTTTGTTGTTGCTGGGTGGTGTATGAGATGCCCCCTAAACGCAGGAAGCTTAATTTCACCCTGGGAGAGAAGCAAATTCTTGCTCGGGGCATTGTGAAATATGGGCGATTTCTGCATGGCCCTGAGAGCCAGAACACCACCCCGGCCAGGAGGAGGCAGCTTCTTAAAAAGATAACGGACCAGATCAATGCGGCGGGGGGGGGGGGAGACTAGGACCCCCGCTGGCATACAGAAAAAAATAAACGATCTGAGAAGCGTCGTCCGGACTAAGATGGCAAGGATCGACGCCCATACCAGGGGCACTGGAGGAGGGGGACCCTGCCCAGTCAGACTGACGGAGGAGGAATGGGCAGTGGCCCAGTGTTTCCACCCACAGCAGGTGGTGGGCCTGCCTGGCTATACGTCAGATGTTCCTAGGAGGACAGGTATGTTTTTTGGTTTATTCTCTGTTGATTAGCATGTGTGGGTGGGGGAAGGGAAGATGTGCCAAGTGTGTGGTTCCTCAAACATGTGATTGTTTTGTGTCCTCCACAGATGGCCAGGAGGTTACACGCCAGGAGGTTCCACGCCAGGAGGTTGGAGGCCAGGAGGTTCCACGCCAGGAGGTTGGAGGCCAGGAGGTTGCAGGCCCATCGGGCCAGGCTGCAGCACCACCCCCAAGACAGGCAGATGATGAGTCCCAAGAAGGGCAGGATTCCCCAGGGGAGGGGATTGGCCAAACCTACACTCATGAGGAGGTTGAGGGGGAGGAGGTTGAGGTTGAGTGGGAGGAGGATGATGAGGGGGAGGAGGAGGAAAATATGCAGATTGGCCGGGAAGTCCTCCTGGCCACTGATATGATGACCTTTGAGTCTTCCCCTGAGACTACCCCTGAGGCTGGCACCAGTCAGGCCACCATCAGGGGTAGCCCCTCCCACTTCTCCCCCAACAGGCCTCCAGTCACCAGGGTCACTCTCTCCCCTCCTCCAGGCCCGCAAGACTCAGCGGCAGCCAGGGGGACAACCCAGGAGACCGTGGCTGTGGGCGAGCGTCTGTCGGCCAGTGTGGTGAAGGACAATGCCCGGCAGACCCGCATTCTTGGAAAAATTTTGGAAAAACTGACGCAGATGGAGCACAGCCATGGTGAAATGATGGAGGCACTCGGTGATGTGGCCACCAACTCAACGGCGGTCATAACATGTTTGAATGACATACAGACCGCCACAACGCGCGTGGCCCATGAGCTGAGTGCCCTGACCCAGGCTGTGCAGGACAATACAAGGTCTGGCCAGGCCAATGCGGCTGCCCTCACTGCCTGTCTCACTCGCATTGCAGGGGCCATGGAGGGCAGGCCAGCAGGGGCGGCTCCTCCTTCCCCAGCTCAACCCCCCCAGGAGGCTCCTCCTTCCCCAGCTCAACCCCCCCAGGAGGCTCCTCCTTCCCCAGCTCAACCCCCCCAGGAGGCTCCTCCTTCCCCAGCTCAACCCCCCCAGGAGGCTCCTCCTTCCCCAGCTCAACCCCCCCAGGAGGCTCCTCCTTCCCCAGCTCAACACCCCCCCAATGGACATCCTCCGCGACGGCGTGGCCGTGGCCGTGGCCGTGGCCGTGCCCCTGCTCGTGCCCGTGCCCCTGCCCGTGCCCCTGCCCAGCCAAGGCGTAGCAATCGCCGCCGCTAAAAAATTTGCTGGGATACTTGTTTTTTTTTGTTTATGCATTTTTTTTTTTTTTTAATTTTGTCTTCTGTACTTATGATTTGGTTTATGTGTGTGAATGATGTGTGAATGTGGGGGGGTGGCATTCCTAAGAAATTAAGGTTGTCACCCTCAGTTTTGGTGGAGAAGGGATCCCCAGGACCAGGGAGAAGGGCAATCCCAGGTTCCTGAATGGTGTATGAATGCACAGTGACATAATTGGAGCCGTGGCGTGGCGTTACTGCTCCCAAGTCCCAAGGGGGGGGGGGGGGACTTGGATCTAATCCAATTCGATGTGCATGTGATGTGTCTGTGCAAGGAACCACAGTGGTGTGCATTCATGCATTATCATTGTGACTTTATTGATGTGCATTTACAGTGAAAAAAAACATACTTATTGTGACATTAATCATGTGCATTTACAGTGAAAAAAAACATACTTATTGTGACATTAATCATGTACATTTACTGGGAAAAAATGCCTTCTGCAAGGCGTCTCCTAGCTGTTGTGCCCTCAGCAGACCGGGTAGAGTTGGTTGGGATAGTATTGCCTGGGTCAGGGGTCAGGTCATTACATAAGTCAATATGCAGTCCCCTTCTGAGGGCAAAGTTGTGGAGTATGCAACATGCCCCAATTATTTGACACACAAAGTCAGGGGAATACAGCAGGGTACCCCCAGACTTATCCAGGCATCTGAAGCGGGACTTCAGAAGCCCAAAGGTCCGTTCAACCACTCCCCGGGTTCGTATGTGCGCCTGGTTGTAGCGTTGCTCTCCTGGGGTTTGGGGGTTCCTGAATGGGGTCATTAGATGAGGTCCCAAGGCATATCCAGAGTCACCTGTAAGGGAAAAGACAGGAGGATATTAGTCATGCATGTGCCCCTTGTGATGTCAGCATCATGGGGGGGACATACCTGACACACATGTCACTCACCAATCAGCCAGCTGTCTCCATACATGTTCTGGTCAAAATCTCTTGAGATCTGTGTCTGCCGGTAAATGTAACTATCATGGCAGGATCCAGGAAATTTAGCACAGACATGCCAGATGAGGCCATGGGCATCAACGATGACTTGCACATTAATGGAATGCCAGCCTTTACGATTCCGGAACATGTGCTCAGTATCATGGGGTGGTTGTAGTGCCACATGGGTACAATCAATGGCCCCGATGGTGCGTGGAAATCTGGCAAGGTTGTAAAAGTCGGTCATTGACTTTAAACGCTGATCCTCCTGGGTGGGTTTCTGAAACTGATTTCCCATGCGCAGCAGGATTGCAGGGACCACTTGGTGCACACACCTGCTGATGGAGGATTGTGCCATCCCAGCCACGCCTCCACTTGTGCGTTGGAATGAGCCAGTGGCCAGAAAATGCAAAGTGGCCAGTACTTTGGTGAGTGGCTGCAGGGCATGGGAGCGTTGGGTTGGGCTGGTAATATCATCCTGAAGTATTGATGTTAATTCCAGGATGGCCTCACGGGTAAATCTGTAGGTGCGGTAAACTTCACAAGCAGGCATGCCAAACAAATCTTGCCGTGGGCGGTAGACCCTCTCCTGTGCCCTCATCCTCCTCCTCTGTGCCCTCCTCCTTCTTTGTGTCTCTATATCAACTAATGCAGCTAGTATCATTGCTGGTCCTGGCATTTTGGCAGAGAGATTTCAGTCCTGAACGTTTGTGTGCTGAGCTCTTCCTGAATGGTGTTGCTTCAGCAGACATTCAGACGGCATGTGTAAAATTAGGGCTGCTTTTATAATGTGTAAAATCCCACCAAAAAACTAACAGGTGCGCACAGGGCGTAATCTACGGCGCACACACTTAATTCTGTGGATCGCCCTATCTCCCTCATTTGCATCTTTGCCTATCAAATAAAGCGGCGTGCCTAGCGTAATTTGCGCACGAGAATGCGCCGGCGTAATATTTTTAGGTAGGACGGAAAAGCCCGAATTTCAGGCGCTTCTCGTTTTGAGGATCGGGCGCAAAGATACACGCCGTGTAAATTTAGAAAAATCGAGTTAAGTCGGCGTATCTCTTTTGTGGATCTGGCCCTGAGTGTTTAAAGACCACTGATCACTTAGTTCTCAGTCTTCAGTGAGCAGAGAAACGGCGTCTGTCTCCAGCTATTTGCTCTACTACTCAAGTGAGCACCTGGCTGTAGAGTGAGCTCTCAGCAATGTGCCCTCAAGGCTGAGCCAGCTGCCACTCAGACAGATGGGTGGATCCTGACAATAACGTTGGCATCTCTCCAGAGCCTGGACCAACTGAGTGACATCAGCTGACAACAGACTTTAGCCTGTTGTCAGCTAAAAATTAGTCACAGGAGTACAGAACTTCTTTGAAGCACAGGAGAAGTAGGGCCAAAAGAGCTTTTGTCCTACTTCTCCTTTAATAGCAATGATCGCAAAGATAACAACATAATGCATGTGTAACATACATAAATACTGTCAGCCATAATGATTTAGACAAATGTAATAAACAGTACCTTCTTGCTATCGCAGACAATAACATTAAAAATCACCTATCTATCCTTTACAGAAGCATGGAGCCTATTTAATGAAAAAAACGTTTCTGTAAAACTAGACAGTAATAAAGTATACTTCCTTTTCTAGAGACAAAGTTATTACACAAGAACACCCCCCTTGCCCTATTTAATTTATGTCTTTGGGATTTCAAAAAGGTTTACAGTGGTAGGTGTTTTCTCAAGCCGCATTAACATGAAAAAGAGCATTTTTTGCAATTAATGGATAGTAAAGATTATTCAGTATCACTTTATAAGTGTTACATTTCCTATTGCTAAATTGCAATGGATTTCCTGCACACAAATTATAATCACATTAATACCAAATGAGTTTGCTGTGATGAATGTTATTACTACAAATACCAGAGGAACAACTTGAGTAATTATTTATTGTGAATAGTAAAGTGCTATCATGCTGTGTGTGCTATGGTTCTGCCAAGGCTGCCATAAATACAGAGCAGTCAAGCACAAGGAAATCTTTCAGTGTCTGTTATTCCTGTAACATGCAGGGAAACTCATATTTTCCATTGGGGACCCTTCCTCAGACTTTATGTCGGAAACTATGCTGATTTGTTATGGTTAAATTAGAACTCTACCCACATGGAAAAGTGGGTCAGGTTTTGATCTTCTGCAGGGTCTTCGCCTCTATTATTATGTTTGACATTTCATTAAAGTTCATTAAAAAAAATGGACATTACAGTGATTCTGTCAGACTGTTGTGTTACAACACAGAAGCTGGTATGAATGGACCCTTAACATGACTGTCTGCCTTCCCATTAAAGTAGAACTAAAGGCAAACTTTTTTTCATATTTTTTTTGTATATGTGTCCCATTAGGAGAAGTAGCACTACCCCCGTAGGAGCTGCTGGTTTAGATTTTGGGTCTACGCTCTGCCTATCAACCCCAAAAGTTTGGCTCGAACCCTCCCTTGACACAACTGGACAACTCAACGATTGTGGAGCCCACTGGCAATTGGGAGCCACAATGATATCATACAGTAATAAAAAAATAGTTAAATGTTATTACCTTGTACTGACCACCTGTCCAAATGGTAATGGATAAGGCGCCACACAAAATGCAGTTTAACCAAGAAGTGTTTGCTTGGTAGAGAAAAGATGAAACAGGGTTAAACAAACAGCAGTTGACTTCTTACAGGGCCCTGCAAGAGTCAATGATAAAGATTAAGAAACAAGTTTAACCAATACAGACCAAAATCAGACCTGTGTAAGAACGCAGTGGAGGGATTCCCCCAATACAGTACTACCAGCACTGGAGTACCTCTCCACTAGGCCTCACCCAGCTCTCAGGAACAACAATACTGTACAAATGAGTATAGAATAGCTATGCTATGTATATGAGTCTATATGCTCTTTGGCTCCCCCTAGCGGGTAACTCTCAGACACGTGTCCTACTATGTTATCTCAGTTAGTCAGACTGAATCCTAAAATCGTTCCTTCCAGGTTTACTGAAGTCTTCGCTAGCTTTAGTTGGTGCACGTTAACAATTTTTAATCCAAAAGGTATGAAGGAAAATGGAAAACGAACATTCAAAGTAAATGTAGCGTGCTGGCGACACTGGGGCCAATTCCTTCAATGCACAGTCACTGCCGGATGCAATGTATTCCTGCATGTGGCGTGTTAACCTCCAAACAACAATAGTGAGTCTATTAGATCCACCTTCCTGCGATACAGTTTTTATATCATGCCCTTCTCACCCAATGAGGCTTCGCCTCTCCGGTACGCTCTGTCTGTAGTGTCCCGGTTCTCTGCCTCTTCGCAACTGGCAGTCTCTGGTCCTCCACGCAGCCGTCACAAAGTGCTGGTGGACAGGCGACTCTGGTTGCCGTAGAACGTAGGCCAAACACTGCGTCAAGGATCCCCCTCAGGATAGGCGATCCGCACTGTTGACTGTAGGCCCAGGCTTCTTAGGCCTAGGCGCCCTTGAAGCAGGCCTCAGCACAAGCTTCCTGCTTGCTAGAAGTTGCCATCCCAAGAGGCTGGATGCAAGCCTCCTCTTCCTTTAAGTAGCTTTTCCCAGAAGGATGTGCGTGATGCAATGCACTTTGGGTAGCACAGTAGCACTGTGGGCATCGTAGTCTGTTAAACACGCAAGGCAATGGAGTCTTTATCTCCCTGTACTTCAAGCTCCACAATGCATTGTTCTAATATCACTGAACAGAACAAGTTGCTGCATTATAAAAATTGAACACCGGAGGGAGCTGAGTTCCTTCTCAATCACAAACTGTAGTCTATCGGCCACATTGCAAAGTGACACATTGCTACAGGGAGATTTCCCTTCACTTCCTGTCCTATAGCCAAAACAGGAAGTAAAAGAAAAGTAAGGGAATCCCAGACCGGCTTGTTACTAGGATTACCAGAAATAGTGACATCATTGGAAGATATCCCTGCTATCCCTGTTCTGAGAACAACTCAAAATTTTAAATTTTCTTTTACTTTCACTTTTGGTGATACTGGTAAACAGGACTAATAGAGAGGGTGAATCTCTGTCAGGAACATGATGCAGGCCATCAGGCTAAGATGGGCATAAAAGTATAGAAGAAAGGCTGCACATCCATCATTGCCCACACACATGAGCACACATGCATGCACATGCAGACTTGCACACATTTTTCACTGCCACCAAGCGGCTTATTTAATTGAACTCTACGCTAGTTCTTTGCTGTATAGTCTTAAGCCTTGTTACTCTGATCCAGTGTGCGCATCCGTGATCTTGTTACGGCCGGCTTCCTCTCTGACCTTGCTCATGGATTACCCTTGCCTGCTCATATTTGTTGTCTGCCACTGTCATCGGCCCCGGCCAGGACTACTGACCATGCTTCTGCCTAGTGACTCTGTACCTCGTTACCCCATTGTTGATGCACTCAGCATGTTCCTGATTCTGATTCTGCTTACGTTTTGGTGTCCTTCCACTCGGCTATTAGCTACTAAGCTATAGTGGGACCTCACTCCACCATCAACTAAACTTCTTTCACAGGATGTGCTTTTATAGCCTTCAAGAAAGCATCTTCAAGCTTGCTAATGCTTTCAGCATGGGATTTACATTTAGAGCAGCCCCCCTCAGGTTATGTTTTCACTGGCTCTGGTCCAACCATTCTCTCCTGCTTTATACAATTGCATAATTGTGCTGGGTGATCATTTGATGTCACAGGTTTGATTTAGCATTCAGATTAACTATTGACTTTGTTTCCCATCATTCTCTTAGTGACTTTAAAAACTCGGGAGATTTTAAGGTAAGGTATACCCCACAGCACACATTAGATTGGATTGTTAATTACATTTATATCCAACACTCCTAATGAATAACTTGATGTTTGTTTATTTTTAATGCCTTCTCTCTCCTCGTGCAGAGTGCTTGGCCTTGTCTCAGCCCCCTCCTGTCGTTTTCTGCAGGCAGCCTGCAGGTAGGTGGGACCTGCTGTGTCATTGCGCAAAACAGGCAAGTATCAGCAGTATTTTTAAACCAAATAAATATAGGGGCAGATCCACAAAAGGCGTAATTTTAAATTTCCTGCATCGTATCTTTGTTTTGTATCTACAAAACAAGATACGACGGCATCTGGGATCGATCCGACAGGCGTACGTCTTAGTACGCCGTCGGATCTTAGGTGCATTTTTTCCGCCGGCTGCTAGGTGGCATTTCCGTCTAATTCCGCGTCGAGTATGCAAATTAGCTAGTTACGGCGATCCACGAACGTACGTCCGGCCGACGCATTTTTTTACGTCGTTTGCGTTCGATTTTTTCCGGCGTATAGTTAAAGCTGCTATATGGTGGCAAACTCAATGTTAAGTATGGCCGTCGTTCCCGCGTCGAAATTTGAATTTTTTACGTCGTTTGCGTAAGTCGTTCGCGAATAGGGATTTGCGTAGAATGACGTCACCGTCGGAAGCATTGTCTTGTTCTGGTTTAATTTTGAGCATGCGCACTGGGATACCCCCACGGATGGCGCATGCGCCGTTAAAAAAAACATTGTTTGCATCGGGTCACAACGTATTTACATAAAACACGCCCTCATCACAGCCATTTGAATTCCGCGCCCTTACGCCGCCAAAGATACACTACGCCGCCGTAACTTACGGCGCAAATTCTTTGAGGATTCGAAAAAAAAAAAAAGTTACGGCGGCGTAGTTTATCTTAGATACGCTGCGCCCGGCGGAAAGATGCGCGGAAGTACGTGAATCTGCCCCATAGTCTTTAGTATTACTTTATGCTCACTTAAAGTGGATTTAAACCTGCATCCTCAGCGTTTCAGAGTATACGGTGTCAAGGAATCTTCATAAATGTGGGTGGAGTTATGAGTTGATGAATGAAGTGTGTGTGTCTGTGTGCCTGATTGGGTGTCCCCTTGGGTAATAGTCAGTGATCTTAAATACCACTCTGAACAATGAACCCATTGTCAGGAAAGACGTCTGCAAGGTACAGCTGCTGTTACCTAGCGCACGCCTGTGCGCATGCGACAACCAAGGATGCTCAGAACGGCTACAATCGCTTCTGCTAATGCGCATGCGCATGAACACACACGCACACCTGTCACCAGAACTAGCGCCAGTCGGCCTATTTAAACAGAGCTGTGACAATGACTTATTTCTGCTTGGTCTACAGCGTTTGCCTGATTCCTGACACTTCTATGTGTGATTTCTGATACTGATCGATCCGGCTTGTTCCCGACAATCTCTGCCTGCCTCCTGCCCTGACCTCTGGCTTCCTACGGATTGATCCCTGCCTCCAGTTTCTGTTATTCAGCACTTGTTGCCAAAACCTGCCTGTGACCCGACTATGATTCTGCCTGCTGCCTTTGCCTGATCTGACCATCTGTTGCCAAAACCTGCTTGTAACCGGACTACGCTTCTGCCTGCTGTCTATGCCTGATCTGCCTGCCTGTTGACAACCTGGCTCGTCTGACCCTGCTCCAGCTGTCCAGCCTATCGCCAGTCCTGCTTCTGGTAGTGAGAAGAGAAAGAGATGTGCCAATCTGAGTGCAGTAAATAGAAAATGTTATAAAAATGTGTGTCACATACAGCCAAATGGCTACTCACAAAACAGGAGAGGTACAGGGCATATAGGTAGTAATGCAGACCCGGTGTCACTACGGGTGCTCAGCGATCCCTGGTCCCGATCCACAATCCTCGGCAGACAGCAGAGCTGGGTGTGATGGAAATCCACTGGGAGCCACAGGGAAGCAGGAAACCAGATGCGCCGATCGAGACGGTGTGCGTGTCAGCATGAAGCGCAGCGCGCCGTTGTTGCACCGGAAGTGACTTGGAACACGGAGCCAGCCAATGGGATGATGCGTTTCACAGCCTCCACTGTTTCTTCAGATCCATAGAGAACAGACGTACTATATGGGCTCAATAGTGCTGTGATTGGTCAGAAATACATATACATAGAAAACAGAAAAGGAAAACAAGGAAAACAAGAAAAACATACTATTAATGAGCTTGGAACTTATAGATTAATTAGACATGGGTCATTAAGAAAACGGCGGTTTAAAAAAAGGAGTATTATAAAAAAGGGAATATATATCCCATGACAGGCAGTTAAAAACAATAATAATAATACTTTCAGTATGGGCACTACGCTAAAGTTAGTGGGGAATGGGAGAGTTATTTGCTCCCATTCACAATTTGCTAAATTATGGGCTGCTGTCATTCCAGAACTGTCCTGTAGGTCAGTCTGCTCTCCAGGGGTGTTGTTTCCAGAGCCACTTTTCCCCAGCAGCCAATTAGAGGAGTTTTCCCTTGTGGGGCATGCTGGGGAGGGGTATATCTGTGGCAGACGCCATCTTTATTAGTTCTTCCCGCGGGTTCCAGGTGCGGCATCCAACTTTAGGGTGCGCGCATCTAACGGACCCCGGCGATGATCTTCCAGGCCGGGGTCGAATGCTATGCGGAGCTCCAAATTGCTGAGAGGGGTCCCAGTGACTTACTGGGTCCCCCGCTTTACTGAGAAGATCCCAGGCTGGGTGCCGCTCGATTGGGGGGTCGGCTTGAGGAGAACCCGGAGGCAGGTTGTCCAACAGAGCTTGAACGAACCATTGGGGATCTTGTGACTGGAATGCTGACAGGTACTCTTTGCTGTCATCCGGTGACCTATGTTCAATCTACTGGGAGGATTCGCTCAATTCGTCCATTTAGCTCATTCAAGTACTAGGCCTGTGGCAGAGGCCCTAGAGCCAGGTCTGTGGCAGAGGCCTGTTTCTCCCAGCAACTTAAAGTGACACTTCGGCTGCCAGGCTTGTGGCAGAAGTCTGTCCGGGGGCACTTCACCCACTCTGGCTAGAGTGGCGACGAACGGTGACTACTATTATTGTGCTGCTGAGAGCAGGATTGCTCTTTCTATATCCAGGCCTGATACCGCAAGTTCTCTATTGCTTCATCAACATTTCCTTCCTACTGCATGTTGATGTTGGCTATGTTGGGCCTGAAATAAAGCATTTGAAAACCTTTGTTCATGTACTGGACATTCGCTCGCTACTTTATTCATCAGCTACACCCCTAGGCAACTTTGAAGTAACTTAATATGCCGATCCCAACAACAAACCAGCGGCTCCTGCGTGGGTAGCGCTACAACAATAATACGGGTACCAATACATAAGAGACCAGACACCAATAATCTAAATAGGAGCAATCCGTGAATGTGTATATATAATATAATGTAAATCGGTCAATTATTCTAAGATAAGCCAATGAATTAGCAAGTGGGCAAATAAGAGAACGAAAATGATTAATAATGGATAAATAAAAATTATTAATAATGCATAAATAAAATAAGGCAAAACGAAGAAATAAAAATAAAAATCAGTAATAATGAAAAATAATAATGACAATTAAATGGAGAGAATTAAATGTATGTATGTATATATATATATATATATATATATATATATATATATATATATATACATACACATATATATATACATATATATATATATATATATGTGTATATATATATATATATATATATTATATATATATATGTATATATATATGTGTATATATATATATATATATATATATATATATATATATGGCAATATTGGCGATCCAAAAAATAAAAAAAATAAAAAAAATTACCAAAGAAATGCCAAAAAATGAAATAATTGATATTAGGGGATATTGGCCATGGGGCGACATGGTGTTTAAAGAATAAATCCAGAAGGTTTCTTGTCTACAAAGACGTTGAAATCTTTCAAATGCAGTAGGGGTTTCAGGTATAGCCTCGATAACCCACACCTGCAAGGCAGTAGTGTCTTTATGATGATGCGTCGCAAAGTGACGAGCAACACTATATTTGGGATTGCCCGCATGAATAGCACGACGGTGTTCCCCAAATCTAGTGCGAAGGGCTCTAATTGTTCTGCCTACATACAGTAGGCCACAGGGACATGAGATGCAATATATTACATACGTCGTGGAACAATTATAAAAGGAGCTTCAATTAAAAGTCTTGTTATTATCTATAAAATTATTTTTCCCATATGTAACATTGGAGCAGGTTAGGCATAGAGCCTTTTTGCACTGAAACATCCCATCATGAGAGTAAGTTGTTTAAGCCTGTTGAGTTTGGTGCTACCTGAAGATTTAATTTTGCTAGGGGCAACCTTACTTTTAATATTGGGAGCCCTACGATAAGCAAATTTTGGCAAGGTGGTTATAGATGTAGAGAGATGGGGATCCTGAGTCAAAATAGGCCAATGTTTCTTAATGATACTTTCCATTTTTTTATGTTTGACATGATACTGGGTGATAAAGCGAGTGGTGGGTGCCAAATTTTGTTTCTGGGACTGAGGTAAAGAATCTAGTTCATACAAAGTGCGGGCTTCTTCGACAAGGTCCAAAGGATAACCTTTAGCAATAAATGTATCCTTTAAATTGACACTTAATGATTTATAGTCTTCTAGTCTGGTACATTATTAATCCATCTTGGGTGATGGCAATTGGAAAAATGCAGATAGGAGTTCACAGCTGTAGGTTTGGTGAAATTTGTTTGCGCCAATGATGATATTATCATCAAATAACTCTAGATCTAAATAGCATATAGAGTCAGGATCCATGGCCGAGGTGAAAGTTAGACCAAAGGAATTGTTGTTACAGTAGGCCACAAAATCAATAATAGAATCGGTGGATCCATCCCAAATCATAATTATGTCATCTATATAACGACCATAGAAGACTACATGTGCCGAAAAGGGATTATTTTTATCTATGCACCCAGCCTCCCACAACCCCATAGTAAGGTTGGCATAGCTGGGTGCAAAATTGGCGCCCATAGCCATGCCTTGCTTTTGTAGGTAAAAGTCACCATCGAACTGGAAATAATTGTGTTCAAGACAGAAGCAAGTGGCCAAGAGAATACATGTTATCTGTTGTATGTTTAAACTCGGATCTTCTTTAAGGAAATGTGATACTGCCTCAAGTCCCACAGAGTGTGGTATAGATGTATAAAGAGAACATACATCGAGAGAAACCCACTGATATGAGGGTTCCCAAGAGTAAGGTTGCAATAAGTCAATTAAATGGGTACCATCACGAATATAGGACAGAATATCTTGGGCTAGTGGCTGTAAAAAATGATCTATATAGAGGAAAAAACTAGTAGTGATACTGTCCATTTAAGCAACAATAGGACGACCTGGTGTATTATTGATGTCTTTATGAATTTTAGGCAAATGATATGAATAGGGAACTTGAAAAAACGTTTTTTGAAACAAAGCGGCCTCCAACTTACTCAACATGCCATCAGCAAGAGCTTGTTTGATAATATGGGATGAGTCTTCTATAAATTTTGGTAAGGGGTCCAGTTTTAATTTTTCATAGGTATCTTTGTCAGAAAGCAGTCGCATGGCCTCTATCATATAATCAGTTTTATCTTGTAACACTATACCTCCTCCCTTGTCTGCTGATCTAATAATGATATCCGGATTCGTGCTAATGAATTTCAAGGCTTGGTATTCCAGGGGATTAAGGTTATTCCTAAATCGAGTTGTCTTGGAAGAATCTTCATTACATAAATCAGTAAGTTCTTTAAAAACTACCTGATAAAAAGTTAAAAGATAAGGACCTTTGGACTGGGTGGGGTAGAAAATCGACTTTGGTCTAAAAGAAGTATGAGCTATAGGAAGAGGAGATTGAGAATATTGAGACCACACTATCAAATCATCCTCTTCTTCATCGATGTTCCAAAGGTCACAAAGATCTTGGATCGCTTGTAGATCCGCAGAAGTATCCAAGTTTGGCATCACATCACATGACAGAAAAGACTCGGTAAGAGCAGCTGGGGTTTTCATGTTGAAATATCTTTTTAACGTTAAATTACGGATACATTTATTGAGATCTTTAAACATAGTAAATGAATTGGGATAAGTGGTGGGGGCAAAGTTAAGGCCTCTGGCTAATAATGAAGATTCTTGCATATTTAGAATAAGAGAGGATAAATTATACATTTTCACAGTTTCCACAATTTGTCTGGGCGCGGTGAGTGAAGATCTATGTTTCCCCCCTCCTCCTCTCGTACCTCTTCTATGTGTTTTCTTTTTATTTGAGAGGATTGAGGGTTCGGTAGGGGAGCCGGCAATAAAAAAGAGGCAGGAATGGTGGCAGAAGGACCTCCAAAGGTGACTGAAGTGGTATCGATAGGTACCACTCCAGACAAACCATCATCATGGAGAGACATTGCATCCATAACAGGAATAACCAAATGCAATGTATGATGGGTTCCAATGTATTATTCTTAGTAGGTGAAACAGTCGGACAAATATCAACAATTCTACGAGTAGTAGAGGTGAATTTTTTAGTGGTAGGCATCACTGTACTGGATGTAGAGATAGATGTGGTGGCAGTGGACCAAGTAGATTTAGGTACTAAAGTTAATGACATAAGTGGCACAGGGGTAGAATAGGACAAACCCCTTTTCCAATTGAAGACTCTATTATAGGCTACCCCCCCTTCAATCCATCATGAATGCTGCTGACTGACTCATCCACCTTACCAATCACTCTGTGTCTGCTACTCCTCTCTGTCAATTCCTCCACTGACTTCCGCTCACCCAACAAATTAAATTCAAAATACTAACAACAACTTACAAAGCCATCCACAGTTTATCCCCAAGCTACATCACTAGCCTAGTCTCAAAATACCAACCTAATCGTTCTTTCTGTTCCTCTCAAGACTTTCTGCTCTCTAGTTCCCTTACCACCTCCCATGCTCGCTTCCAGGACTTTTCCAGAGCCTCTCCAGTCCTATGGAACTCTTTACCCCAATATTTACAATTTTCTCCTACTCGATCAGCTTTCAGACAATCCCAGAAAACCCTCCTCTTCAGAGAAGAATATTCTACCCACACCTAACAACTGTATTTACATTTTCTCCATTTCCTCCCCCACAGTTAATATCTTTTGTTTCACTTGACCCCCCTTCTATATTGTAAGCTTTAATGAGCAGGGCCCTTTGTCCTTCCAGATATGAAATGCTTTATTCCTTCTAATATACAATATTCTACACTGGTAAAAAAAAGAAAATCTTCCAGACAGGCCTAAATGCCAGTGATCACATTTTTGGTGGACATGGTATCTAATTTAAGCAACTATTTCAATTAATACGATTTTTATTAAATGGCACAAACATAGCTGGATATTTCTTTGATAATGTACAATTCAGATAATTCATTATGTCTTCATTGACAAACTGTATATGTTAAGTGGAGCTTGGGGCATCTAAAACACATTAGCAGTTCATGGTTCATTTGAGCAGACACAGGGATGGCCCTGGGAAAGCAAGACCACAAAAAAGGCAACATGTGCCCAACATGGATATTTTAATGTTCTGATTTTCTAGCTATTGACTCTTTCATTACCAATTCCTAAGACATTGCTTTCTTTGTTATTTCCCTGTAGTGAACCAGGATGCTATTTCCAAGAAAGGAGATCATGAGTTTTGAGGGTCACTGACAACACTGGTTTGTGAACACCAAACAGTCATCAAAGACACAGTTTCACATCGTTATATGAATTAAATAGGTCTCTTGTTTTTATAACTAAGTCAGCTGTAGAATGAAAATAGGGAACCTTAAAGAGGTTGTAACGGTTCGGCTTTTATTTTCTAACTTGGTTTCTTTAAGCTAGTGCATTGTTGGTTTACTTACCTTTTCCTTCCATTTCCCTTCTTAATGTTTTTTTTCTTTGTTTGAATTTCTCACTTCCTGTTTCTCCTCAGTAAGCTTTCCACCATCATCCCAGCGGTGGAAAGTCATTTACAACAGCTTACTGAACACCTTACTGAGGAGGAACAGGAAGTAAAAAATTCAGACCAAGAAAACAAAGAAAACAAATGTTTAGAAGGGAAATTGAAGGAAAAAGTAAGTGAACCAACAATGCACTAGCTTAAAGTAACCTATTTAGAAAATAAAAAAACAAACCTTTACAACCCCTTTAACTATAAGAGTGCTAGACAACGTGCTATTTTTCAAAGGCCCCACATGTTATGTTTGGCATGTACGAGGGTTCTTTTCTTTTCGCCACTTTTTTAAACTCTTTTAAATATAAAAAAGTATGGAACCTTTTTTTGTTCCAATAGTTTTTATTACAAATTTAAAGCATCATACAGAAGTTTATGCTTAAACAATTGTCATAAAGTTTTCAAGGATACATTTTCCAATATGATCAGTGACCCTGACCAGTTAAATATAGAAAAACTATATCAAACAAGTTTTAGGCCCAGCAAACCGGCTCAACTCATTAGCATGACCATTCGTCTAAGGCTATGAGCCCATATGTCCCAGCAACTAGGCACCAAGAAACATCAACAGGTAATAATAAGTATCAATTAACAGTACAGTAAGCTGGTGATCACCCATAGCTTCAGAATTTGGTAGATATAAAAACAATGTCAACTATGACCGGTCCCAAGACCTCAAATCATGTGGTAAAAAAGTGTGGAAACTTTTTGAAGACCTCTCGTATTAGCATTATCTCCACAAAAAAAATCACAGACCATATACAAACCGCATAAAGTAATTATATAAATATCTAAAAGCTAGAGTATATCCCTCTCAGAATACTGTTTAACACACATATTAAGACCATGTACCATGGTATTTCTTTTCATATTGGTTTAATTTAAAAACATACTGGCAGTTTAGACTTTTGGCACCTGAGACATATCATTTACAAATTTACATCAGTGAACTTTATTTCTTTATAAAGTTCCCAACCACTTTGCACAATGTTTATAAAAGATTCCACTCATCAAATGGCACTATGCCACAAGGTTTAGAAAAGGCTTTGCCACACTTATAGCATCTCTATCTGTAGCGGCATTCAAAGATAGTTTTTATAATTTGGTTAATGTGCACTCACTAGCGGAATGATTAAAAATATACACCCTTGATTCTATGGCCTTGAATTCAAAGCACAGAGGATAGTCTAAATCAATTATGAAAATTGGTTATATGAAATTCTCATGTATGCATGTTTTCCATCAGCTTCATGTAGACTATAGCCCTCATAGTCCAAATCGTTCAAAGCATATACGGTATATGTCCCCTCTCACTCCATATAAATGTTGTGGAGAACATCAGTGAAAGTATGAACAGGGGTATCCATTTTGAAACTCCTCATGCATGCAGATAAAGAGACTTGTGTTGGTTTGACCATTCCACAGTCAGTTTTATCTCCTCTAAGTTGGGATTCTCATCCACTGTGTGGAAATGTAATAATTGATGTTAAAGGTGATATCAATGACTCTCCCACATGAATGTCCTCCCTCTCCATGTGATATTAAAGAGAATATTGTATAACAGGATATATATCTAGAGTCTCACATGAACTAATACAGCAAAAGTGTCAAATAGCTGAGAATCAGATGGTGCGTTGTAAAAGTTCCTCATAAAAATTGGCACAGAATATTACTTAAAGTGGTTGTAAACCCCCCTTTCAACTTGCACCTACAGGTAAGCCTAGATTAAGGCTTACCTGTAGGTGCAAGAAATATATCCTTAACCTACACGGTTAAGGAGATATTTGAAATAAGGAATGCGCCGATTTCTACGGCGCATGCATGCTGTAGACAATGGCGCAGGTGCACTTAACGTGCCATTTTTTGTGAATGGCATTACAGTGTTAATGCCGTATTCCCGCACATGTGCGGGGATCTGCTGGTCCCACGCGCATGCGCGGGAGTGATGTAATCGCCGCTCCGGCCAATCACAGCACCGGAGCAGCGATAACAGGAAGCAACTACCAGTGGACATGGCAGCAGCGGTGGGAGGGACCAAAGAGGACTTCGGGGGCTTTGATTGCAGGTAAGTGCCACATAATGAGCTAGTATGCTGTGCATACTAGCTCATTATTTACTAGCTCATTATGCCTTTCTCTTGCAGGTGTTTTTTTTTTTTTAATTGTAAAGGTTTACTTCCTCTTTAAGTATATCTTTAAGCAGGTGTTTTTTTTTTTATTGTAAAGGTTTACTTCCTCTTTAAGTATTTAATTTCCCTAGAAGCAGGGATTTGCTTATACTATGCAGAAACCAATACAGTCCCAAAGATATCAGTGTCAATCACTATGTGTACAATTCACCTATAGTCTGTTCAAAAGGTCTACATCAACCCCCAGATTGAACCTTGAATGTGCATCACAACTAACCAAAACCCAGCAATTGTATTTAAATGAGAGAGGTATATATGCTCTATAACAATGGGGGCATCTGATGAAAGCCACTGTCCAGCAAAGTTGAACTTTCATAATACCGTATTTGCCGGCGTATAAGGCGACTGGGCGTATAAGACGACCCCCCTAATTTTCCAGCTAAAAGGTTGGTTTTGGGATATACTCGCCTGTCTAGAAGCAGAGGGGTAGCCGGAACAACCGCTGACATGAACAGGCTTTATTCAGATTTTTCAAATCTCACTGTGCCCATTGCATGCCTCACCTCACTGTGCCCATTCCATGCCTAACCTCACTGTGCCCATTGCATGCCTCACCTCACTGTGCCCATTGCATGCCTCATCTCACTGTGCCCATTCCATGCCTTACCTTACTGTGCCCATTGCATGCCTCACCTCACTGCACCCATTGCATGCCTCACCTCACTGTGCCCATAGCATGCCTCACTTTCTCCATACCTGATTAGACTGCGGGCGTCCAGTGTAAAAAAGCCGCGCCTCCTCCTCATCCTGTTTCGTGATAGGCGGAACATTCAGTTTCCCAGCAGAGACTGTGTTCAGTGTTCCGCCAATCACGAACGTCCCCTCGTCCGAGGATGAGAGAACATCCGTGATAGTGCTTTCAAATATTAATTTTACTTGTCTTGTGTAATAGCCCGTACACACGATCAAAAAATCATACGAACAATACCACTTTTGAAGCAATCGTACAATAATCTGATCGTTAGTACACAGCTTTTGAGAGCCAATTGCGACAGTTCATTCGAAATTATCCGATGGGACAAGCACAAAAAAATTCTTGTATGATACCAGATCATACGATTTTTGTATAATGAGTACAGTTGTTGTTCGAAAATACAATACAAATACACTACAACACATTACATCACTTCCAAATCTTTATTCTGTTGTACAAGAATTTCCATAACTTTACCAGTGCACGTTATATAGAGCTAGGGATGGCAGTCAGCTGAGTGCGGCGATTGGGATCAGCTGTGAGGACATGGCAGATGATCTCCCTCTACCTGCGATCACCAGACTGCATACTCTGGGGTTTTCAATCCAACCGCGTCTGTCTCAGTCCACCAATCACAGGCAGGCCAGATAGAGGTTATGTGACCTGGGTGGCGATCCGGCGACTTAGCTCATGTGCCCACAGAGAGGGCTCTGCGTGCCAGTTGTGGTACGCATGCCATAGGTTCGCCATCGCTGCCCTAGATGGTTGGAGGAAAGCTTTAATAATTGTGTTGCTATGCTGCAGTAGAAAAAAAAATCACTTTGCTCTTTTTTGAATCATGATAATTTATTTTTATATTCCTGTATAATATTTGTCTTTGTTGTTTTGGTTCAAATTCAATTGTTTATATGTACTGTATATCATAACATTTCATTATTTAAAAAAAGGAATGTTATTTTTGTACGCAGTACAAGTACAAGAGTTTCTTACAAGCTTACAGCAGTTGGTATCTTTGTGACATTACTGGCAATTGCAGTAGGCAGCAGTACATTCCCTCTCTGTCCCGATAGATAGGAATTGCTTCACTTGAAAAGGTCGCAAGGGATTTCATGGAACAGTAATTCTGAAAGTTACCAGATGTATCACTACACATTTGTCCCTTGTACATTATTTCTTATCACTAAGAGATAGTCTGCTTGGCTCCAGTGGTTTCTGCTTTGCCCGATTTCTCCCCTTCGCTCTCTTTTCTTCTCTATTTACATTATACTTTTTCATCAAATTATCTGTGGATAGAAGAAAGTACTGTACAGATTCTGTACTGCTTTAAACTCCAGCAGAACTAAAGCCATTTAAACTCTGTTTAGTTATGAGCTAATGCACTTTGGTCTCAGCACTTTTGTCAAGTAGATTTAAGGGTAATGTCAAAGGTAAAAACTGATGTAGTGATACAGTGCATTAATCTAAACTGTCATCAGTAAGTGGCCCTGCCCTCTCTAGCTTCTTCAACATAAGGCTTCAGCGTTCAGGCATGCTGAGATGAACGTGCTACATCTTGGAACCAAGCTGACGCATTTTATCCTGTGCTTCCTACATGGAACATTACAAGCTCAGCTTTGCCTGGGATGCTGCTTTGCCCCCCTTCTCTGTGATGTAACTGAGTGATTTTTGCAGCAGAAAGCTCCAAAAATTAAACGTGAACCTTCCAAATAGCTTCTTAATAACCGTTGCCCAAATCAATGGAGCTCCATGAATATTTTGACACTGTTTAAATGGGTTTGTATCCTCACCAGTGGGATCTGGTGATTTAGTCTGTCAGGCTGCAAATGTGAAAATATCACCTCTCACTGAGCAAAGTCCAATATCTCATTAGAAAATGAAAATAGAGGAGAAGGGAAAGCACAAATGCTGTCAGTGGCAGTGAGGAAAGAAATTAAACCTCCGGAGGCTTGTATATCTTATACAAAAGATTATGCACTGCCAGGTTGTATAAATCATACGGAGGCGCACAGGCTGCAATGGTCTAGAAAATAAAGAACCATAAAAGTGTCATATTGAAATACAGTCCCTGAGAATTCTTTTATGATGAGTCTAAATTCGCCTGACATTCTCTCAAATTCAGGGGTGTGCTTGAATTGTTTACACCCAGGCTTTTACTGTCAGTGACAAACTCTTAGTTTCCACAGCAAATTATTCTAAACAAGGCTTATTATATGAATATATATATATAAAAAAAAAGTTTAAACACAGATAGCTTATGTTGTCATTGCATTTAAATATCCCATGGCCTATGCCAGTGATAGCTAGTCTGATACCAGATTTACTATCCATAAAATGGCTGAACTTGGATAACGCAGTTGTAAGGCAGTGTTTGGGAGTGTTTTAAATGGAATTAAGCATGAAGAAATTCATGGCTGTGTTCTATTGGCCATGAAATATGTCATAGTCCATCATATGCATGGCGTGATATTTTATGATCTCGCTTAGCTGAAACAAACCTGGGCAGAATAAACCACAGGAAAGTATTTCCCAGAAAGCAAATGAAAAATAAAATATTAATGAGTAGAATGTGTTGTTTTCCTCGTTTGCGATAGCTAACCTTTTTTAATGGGTATATATAATGGGACGCCTACATAGTCATGAATTACACAGGGTTACATGTATACACAGTGATTCGTATGTGGCTATATGGAGATAATTGGCCCCATCAACCAGACATGCTCTCACCTTTAATGGAGCTTAGCTAAACAGGGGTCCAATCACTAGGCTTGGCTTGGTGCTAACATTGGTTATTGAAATTCAATGTCACTGAAACCACGCACAGTTTTCTGAACAAATCCAAATAGAAAATGCTAATGTAAGGATAAACTATTACCGTATTTATTTTCATAGAGTACACATTTTGATTTATTGTTGTAATATTTACCTTTATGTAATTTTTCATGTTACCAAATTTGAATGTGATTTATCAAGTGCATTTATTATCATCCTATAAAATCTTTTTCAACTTGAATTGAACCTTTTTTAGTGAAACTTCTAACTAGGAACACACTGAATTTAACATAGAGTCATGGGCAATTGTCACAATAACACAGTAAAAAATGTATAATAACACAGTACAAAATGTATAATAACATAGTAAAAAATGGCGCTGGAGGATTACTTAAAACTAAAAGTCACTGGTAGAAAGTTCATAAAAGTCCATCCATGGGACATAAAAAGTAAATGGCAGGTGTATGATAAGACACAGCACCCATGGCAGCACCCTTTAGAAGTGACGTGGACTCTGCAGAAACCAATGAGAAACAAAAATGGTGCCAGACTAAGAATTTATTAAAAGCACAGGGAATTTGCAACATACATTTAGTGAATAAAAACAAGCATGTAGGTAAACCCCATGGCTAAGCTGGAAGATTCCCTGTAGTTGTCAGTATACCATTGCGGAATGTTGTGGCAGTGGGTGTAAAGACTGTAGGAAGTGGCCGGCCGTAATGGAAACCAGCGTGGAACACAAATTGCGTCGGGCTGGAACTGACATCAGTGGGGGTGTGTGGAGCAGTCCTGATTCTCTTCTTCTCTGGTACCCTGCAGGTGCTTCTGGCTCCTCTCCCTTGACTAGTGTGCCCAATAGCAAGCCACTTGTTATGAGGGCACTGGTGCGTGCTCGCTCCCAAGCCCTGCTTTATGTGTCCATAAGTCCTGTGGCTCTGCCCCCTCCCCGCTCCTGCCCCCTCCCAAGACTCCTGGACATGCCCAATGTATATACATTTTAAAGTTTCCTGCCCTCAGTTGCTCACTGACACTGTGCCTGATGGACAGTGAGTAGACATGTTAGCTTTCACCAGGTGGAGGTTCTCATCACTGGATGAGAGCATGCAACCTCATCCTTCACCCCAGTCATCATGGTGGTCACTGTGCTGGCCGTGGAATATTGCCTTTCCAATGGAAAGGTCCTGTATCTTCAGCCACCTCTTTGTACACCAATCCCTGGGACTTGTTTTGCTACTTGGACATCCAGACCAGAATGCATTGCATTTAAAAAAACTGCAACTAGGGTCATTTCATTTTTGATTTTGAGGACGACGTGAGAGATGCCTTCAAAGGGTTAAATCACCTTTACAGAAAATCTATAACAGTGACCTAACTGGCTAAAAAGCTTTTTGAAAAGGAAATTAAAAATGTCAATCTCAAGAGTTTCAAAGTTTAAACCCTTTGGGCCAGATTCACATAGAATTGCGGCCGTGTAACGTAACCCGTTTACCTTACACCGCCACAAGTTTTCAGTGTTAGTGCCCGATCCACAAAGCACTTACCTGTAAACTTGCGGCGGTGTATCGTAAACACGTCCGCAGCAAGCGCGCCCAATTCAAATGGGGCGGGTACCATTTAAATTAGGTGCGCTCCCGCGCCGGACGTACTGCGCATGCTCCGTTCGTAATTTTCCCGACGTGCTTTGCGCGAAATTACGGCAGCGCGACGTGTTTGTGAATCGCGACGTGCGTAACGTACTTACGTCGGGAAAAAAAAAATTCAAAAACGACGCGGGAACGACGGGCATACTTTAACATGGTGGAGTAATTTTACACCATGTTAAAGTACCACTAACTTTGCGACGGGAAACTAAGACTTGCGCCGACGTAACGACGGGAAAAACCTTTGTGGATCGCCGTAACTGCTAATTTGCATACCCGACGCTGGAATACGACGCAAACTCCAACCAGCGGCGGCCGAGGTACTGCATCCTAAGATCCGACGGTGTAAGTCAATTACACCTGTCGGATCTTAGGGCTATCTATGCGTAACTGATTCTATGAATCAGCCGCATAGATAGAACAAGAGATATGACGGTGTATCAGGAGATACGCCGTCGTATCTGTTCTGTGAATCTGGCCCTAAATGCCCATATTTCACACTACAATTTAGCGGACCTCATACTTTCCCTCTTGAATGCACACTTTTAAAATTTAGGCACTATAAAATCTCCTAGATCTCACCCTAGCCTAAAGTTTCTGGAACTGCCAGCCTTCCAGAAGACTGGTATAAACAAGGGGCCAGATTCACATAGATACGTTACACCGCCGCAATTTTTCATCGCAAGTGCCTGATTCACCAAGCACTTGCGATGAAAACCTACGCCGGCGGCCTCTGGGCGTGTGCCATTTAAATTAGGCGCGCTCCCGCGCGGGACCTACCGCGCATGCTCCGTTTCCGAACTCCCGTCGTGCACTGCGCGCCGTGACGTGATTTTTTCAAACTGCGACCCGCGTAGTGTAATTCCGTACTCCCGGACGGCTTACGCAAACGACGTTGATTTTTAAATTTCGACGCGGGAACGACGGCCATACTTTAGACAGCAATACGCTTGCTGACTAAAGTTAGGGCACCTAAAACGATGACTAACTTTGCGACGGGAAACTAGACTAGCGGCGACGTAGCAGTCGCATAGATAGAAACAGAGATACGACGGCGTATCAGCAGATACGCCGTCGTATCTCCACTGTGAATCTGGCCCAATATGCCTAGGAGATATGACTATTCTCAAAATTTCCCCCATCTATGTAAAGCAGCTATATAGTTATTTTTCACGAGCTAGGCAAGGATCTCTTGCTTTGCATATTGTATAGATCCATATCATAAACCAGAACTTCAAAATTCTAAGGAAGTTCTGGCAACCAGACTTACGAAAGTCATAAACACCGTAATTGATACAGTTTAAACTGGCTTTGTGCCACACAAAAAAAATTGACATTAGTCTACACAAAGTCTTTACCCATCTCCAGGTTCCTCATGATGGCTGGTAAGGCTGGCCATAGATGGTGGGAGAATGCTTGATTCCTGTTGTATTCTGCCAGCAGGGGGTGCAGGGAGCATTACTGGCTAGCAGAATACAATGGTTTCTACTGGCGGCTATAGCGCGTGCAGTAATTAAATGTTGAACTACCCGACATGCTGGTTGTACCCAAGTTGATCGATCGATCAATTTGGGTACAATCAGCCTGCCCATACATGGTGTGAATTCCGTGTGGCGCGCACGCCCCGGCCTGGTAGGCCATAACGCTGGGGCGCCGTGGTGCAGACACCCTAAAGGTGGATGCCGGACTTGAAGAAGAAGACCCAGAACTAATGGAGTCTGCCCCATAAATACCCTCCCCCAGCATGCACAGCAAAGGCTCAACCTTCCTGATTGGCTGCTGGGGAAGAGCACCCAAACCTTGACTCCACTGCTGCCATCTACTGTACTGGGGTGGGAAGAACACCCCAGTACAACAGAATGAGCCCACAGCACAGGCAAGCTGAGACAGAGACCCAATTTGAACATTTTAACCAGATCAGAGTTTAACTACACTCTGATCTCCCTCTAAATTTAAATAGCAACGGTACTTTGAAGTAACCAGGCACTACAAGTATAAGCATGCATATGTACTCAGTTCTTGGTTTGGGCCACTTTTGCAGGAATTATTGCCTCAATGCGGTGTGGCATGGAAGCTATCAGCCTGTGGCACAGCTGAGGTGTTATGGAAGACCAGGATGCTTCAATAGCGGCCTTCAGCTCTTCTGCATTGTTCGGTCTCATGTCTCTCATCTTTCTTTTGACAATGCCCCATAGATTCTCTATGGGGTTCAGGTCAGGCGAGTTTGCTGGCCAGTCAAGCACAGTAATCCCACGGTCATTGAACCAGGTTTTGGTGCTTTTGGTAGTGTGGACAGGTGCCAAGTCCTACTGGAAAATGAAGTCAGCATCCCCATAGAGCTCATCTGCAGAAGGAAGCATGAAGTGCTCCAAAATCTCCTGGTAGACGGCTGCGTTGACCCCGGACTTAATGAAGCACAGTGGACCAACACCAGCAGATGACATGGCTCCCCAAATTAACACAGACTGTGGAAACTTCACACTGGACTTCAAGCACCTTGCAGTGTGTGCCTCTCCATTCTTCCTCCATACTCTGGGTTCTTGGTTTCCAAATGAGATGCAAAATTTGCTCTCATCAGAAAAAAGGACTTTGGACCATTGAGCAACAGACCGGTTCTGTTTTTCTATAGCCCAGGAAAGATGCTTCTGACCTTGTTTGCTGTTCAGGAGTGGCTTGACAAGAGGAATACGACATATGAATCCGCCTGTGTGTGGTGGCTCTTGATGCACTGACTCCAGCCTCAGTCCACTCCTTGTGAAAGTCCCCAACACTTTTGAATGGCCTTTTCCTGACAATCCTCTCCAGACTGCGGTCATCCCTGCTGCTTGTGCACCTTTTTCTTCCACACATTTCCCCTCCACATAACTTTCTTTTAATGTGCTTTAAAACAGCACTTTGGGAACATCCAACTTATTTTGCAATTACCTTTTGAGGCTTTTCCTCCTTATGGACGGTGTCAATGATGGTTTTCTGCACAATTGTCAGGTCAGCAGTCTTTCCCATGATTGTGATTCTTACTGAACCAGACTAAGAGACCATTTAAAGGCTCAGGAACCATTTGCAGGTGTTATGGCTTAATTAGCTGATTAGAGTGGGACACATATAGCCGGATTCAAAAAGACTTACGCCGACGTATCTTCTGATACGCCGCGTAAGTTCACGGATACGCCGTCGTATCTCTGCGCCTGATTCTTGAAAGAGGATACGCCTGAATTTTGGCTCCATCTGACCGACGCAAGTCTCCTACGCCATCGTATCTTGGGCGCATATTTACGCTGGCCTCAAGCGGCGCTTCCATTGATTTACGCAGCGAATATGTAAATGAGCGAGATACGCCGATTCACAAACGTACTTATGCCCGTCGCAGTAATCTACGCTGTTTACGTAAGGCGTACGTCCGGCGTAAAGTTATTCCACACAATAGCTGGTGTAAGTCATGTTAGGGTATGGACCAAGGAACAGCCGTCGTTGTTTACGTAAGTCGTACGTGAATGGGGTTGGGCGTAGGTTACCTTCACGTCATACGCATTGAGCCGTCGTATCTTAGAGAGTATATGCAACGTGATTCTGAGCATGCACGCGCATGCGCCGTTCGTTTGGCCCTTCATGTACATGGGGTCACGGTTAATTTAAATAGATCACGCCCACTACCTTCCTACTTTGAATTAGGCGGGCTTACGCCGGCCAATTTACGTTACGCCGGCGCAACGTTGAGGGCGAGTGCTTTGTGAATACTGCTCTTGCCTCTCTATGTTACGTTGGCATAGCGCATATGAGATGTGCTATGCCGGCACAAAGATGCGCCAAGCTACCTGAATCTGGCCCTTTGAGAGTAGAATATTGCACCTTTTCACAATATTCAAATTTTCTGAGATTGTGGATTTAGAGTTTTCATGAGCTGTAAGCCATAATCATCATAATTATGACAAATCACGGCTTGAACTATCTATCTTGCTTTGCATGTAATGAATCTATGTCATATATTAGTTTCACCTTTTAAGTTGCATTAGTGAAATAAATGAACTTTTGCACGATATTCACATTTTTCTAGTTTCACCTGCATTGCAGAAACCCCTCAGTATCAATGGAATAAAAGTGGGTGCCCTAGTTGAAAAGTTAGCCATGTATGCCAATAACTTCTTATACACGTAATAGCCACACTCCTAACTCATGCCCATAATCAGCTAATTTTGGCCAACATGAACACAGTTGTTCTGGTAAAGTCAGCCTATTTCGGGTCTTTTTAGACTCTGACACATCTTATCTATAATAAAACAATATCTCCATACCAGCTAATCTTAACCATGAAAGCTACACCCAGGGCTTAAAAACTTGTGCATCACGCATCTGCCAGTCACCCCTACCAGAGATGCCCTTTTACCCATCTTTGGTTTACCCTTCCTTGCCACACTTTGTAATGATTATGGATCCTGCTCTTATAGTAAAGTTATCAAGTGTTTGGGTTATATACAAGAGGAAAACTCCCTTTTTTCCTTTAACAGTCTGAAGGAGAAATATGGACTTCCCAATTCAAACCTGTTTAGATGCTTATAACGTGGCCATGCCTGTCCAGCCCAGTTTGGCTCCATGTGTCTGAAACGTATTCCTCTTGTTGAGGCTGTTCCCTGAAGTGAATCACTTTCAAAGCTACGATCCACAGTCTATAAGACTCTGCAGCCTAGCATCCAAATTGATTTAGATAAATGCAGGTTTAAGTGGCAGGCTGATGTTTCCTTCCTGGATGGCTGGCTGTGGATATTAGCTGTGTCATTTGGCCTTGCCCTAAGCAAGGCAATGGGTGCAGAAGTGAGTAGTGTTGGAGGAGAGTTGCAGGGGTCACAGAGGTGAGCAGTTTGGGGTAAAGGTTGTGGAGGTGCAGAGGTGAGCACAGGGCCGGTGCTAGACTTTTTTGCACCCTAGGCAAGACCCGCTACTTGCGCCCCCCGCTCCCCCTCCAAAAACAAAAACAAAAAATGTAGAAAATATTAAAACATCTAAATTTGAAACTGCTACATTTCTTTTAATTTGCAAAAATTCATCCCATAAAATGTCAAAATGTCAATGTTTTGTGGCTGAGAATAGCCTAAACACACGTTTATACTCTTAACACGACATATAATATAAGGAAGGATCAAACTATACATAACGATCTTGCATACCTCTCAATTTTTTAATTACTGGACAATAACTGCTTTACTATTGCTTATGAATATGTATAACTTCCTTTGTCTACTTGTTATTACTATAAAATGTACTTACTTTTAATGTTTGTTGCTTTTTATTATCTATTCCGTTCCATTAATTTTATAGCATATTGTAACTGATCACTATGTATACTAATAGTGCTCAACAGGCAAAACCGAAATGATATGCAAATATCATTTTTAAAAATACATTTTTGAGGAGCATTTGCATGCTTAGTTAATAGGTACACAGAGCAAAGCTAAAGTTTAAAGTGCTGTTACAGCCAACAACAAAACTCTCACCAGTATTGTCTTGCTCCGAAACTACAGAGTTTCAGGGGTGGAAAGTGGGGTCCCCCAGGATTCTGTCCTGGGACCAATCCTATTTAATTTGTTCATAAGCGACCTGGAGGATGGGATAAACAGTTCAATCTCTGTATTTGCGGATGACACTAAGCTAAGCAGGGCAATAACTTCTACACAGGATGTGTAAACCTTGCAAGAAGATCTGAAAAAATTAACGGGATGGGCAACTACATGGAAAATTATGTTTAATGTGGAAAAATGTAATAATGCATTTGAGTGGCAAAAATCTAGGATGGAAAAGTACCTGGAGGTCCTAGTAGATGATAGGCTCATAAATGGCATGCAATGCTGCTGCAAGTAAAGCCAACAGAATATTGGCATGCCTTAAAAAGGGGATTAACTCCAGGGATAAAATGATAATTCTCCCTCTCTACAAGACTCTGGTCTGGCCTCACCTGGAGTATGCCACCCAGTTCTGGGCACCAGTCCTCAGGAAGGATGTGCTGGAACTGGAGAGAGTCCAGAGAAGGGCAACAAAGCTAGTAAAGGGACTGGAAAGGTTGCAAGCACTGAACTTATTCTCTCTGGAGAAGAGATGTTGATAGGGGATACGATTTCAATGTACAAATACCGTACTGATGATGTGATGGTCGGTGAACCACAAAGGGGTTAATATGGATTCTACTACTGTTCCGAATTCTGGAGTTCAGATAACATTGCTTGCACGGCTAGGAATAACTCACTGACACAACCGTCTCAGTTGAACTACACCGTTATCTCTGCTTTATTGCAGGCAATACTAAACTTTTACACACAGCATGATACGCCACTATTATGTTAATGTGAGACTAATAATCACATCTTATTGGCTGACATATAAGAAGAGTACAAAAATGTTATGGTCAAGCTTGGTCTGTCTTCAGTTCCGCATTCCTAAAGATGTGTGGGAGAAGAGGGCATTCACCATTTTCTGTCTTCTCCAGTTTTCTCGTGGGAGGGGGTGTTATTAGAAGCTGATTTGAGTAAGTTAGGATTACAGAAGTGGTGTACAAGAAAAAGTAATATAAACTTTATAGTATATTAAAGATGCATAGAGAATAGACATTTTCTAATTTATCATTATGCTCATTACATTCCTTCACAATGACCCCACAATAGGAATACAACGTTTCCACAAAAGGGAATTCAATAAGACTTGTGGCCATTCACTAAAATTAGAAGAAAAACGGTTTGACCTTAAAATGCATAGAGGGTTTACTGTAAGATCAGTGTGAATTCCCTTCTACAGGCGGTGGTTTAAGAGGAGAGCATAGATAATTTCAAAAAACTATTAGATAGGCACCTAGATTACCACAACATACAGGGATATACAATGTAATACTTACAAAAAAACACACATATAGGTTGGACTTGATGGACCTGTGTCTTTTTTCAACCCCGCCTACTAGGTAACTATGGGCCAGATTCACAGAGCAGATACGATGGCGTATCTCCTGATACGCCGTCGTATCTGTTGTTCTATCTATGCGACTGATTCATAGAATCAGTTACGCATAGATAGCCAGAAGATCCGACAGGTGTAATTGTTTTACACTGTCGGATCTTAGGATGCAATACCGCGGCCGCCGCTGGGGGGAGTTTTAGTCGTAATACAGTGTCGGGTATGAAAATTAGGAGTTACGGCGATCCACGAACATTTTTCCCGACGTTACGTCGTCGCGAGTGTTAGATTTCCGTTGCAAAGATAGGGCACCTTTAACATTGTGTAAAAGTACTCCACCATGTTAAAGTATGCCCGTCTTTCCCGCGTCGCTTTTGAATTTTTTTTAAAAAAATTATTTTTCCCGGCGTAAGTCTTTTTTTCACGTCGCGATTCACAAAACGTCGGCGCGTCGTAATTTCACGCAAAGCACGTCGGGAAATTTGCGACGGAAGCATGCGCAGTACGAGGGAGCGCACCTAATTTAAATGGTACCCGCCCCATTTGAATTGGACCGCATTGCGCCGGATTTGTTTACGATACACCGCCGCAAATTTCCAGGTAAGTGCTTTGTGGATCGGTCACTAAATCGGGAAATTTGCGGCGGTGTAACGTAAACAGGTTACGTTACACTGCGCCGCCAGACTGTGAATCTGGCCCTTAATAACTATTTAAGTGATATCTTGGCCAGGATTGTTTTCGAAGGTCTAAAGGTGCCCACAGGCATCCAAATGGTTATCCAACATTCAGTTTTGCTCCAGGCCTCCCAAATTTCCACCATATCTAGAACAGCACTAAACAAATGACAAGGTCATCTATGCAGATCTACCCAGCATAGATCATTTCACATCATAAAAACCTTAGTTATTTTTGTTTCCTAATTTAGATAGCATACTCCAGGGGAGAGTAGATTTTTTTGGCCAATGTAGTAGGTTGATGATTCATTATCATGGCACACTCAGTTTGTCTCCATGCCCTGTGCTGTAAAACATGCTGGGGATGTATAAAGGATTACAATCATAACAATTTTTCTTACTCCTTGTTTTATTTATTTCTCTAAAAATGAATTGCCTTATATTTTATTAATCTCTATAGCATTCTATAGCTGCTGTAGATAGCATGATCCTGCTAAGTTTATAACTCAGCTGCAGTAATACATTTTAATACATTGGACCAATATCAAAAGTAGGATTAATGAACAGAATTGTTTAAAGGTCAAGCAGTGCCAGCATCCAGCTTCAAGCTTGGACAATTAGATTACAGTTTGGGTATGTGCCACAAGAATATTAGATTGCCAGAGAATTTACTCTGTTTTATCATTTGCTGCTGTTCAGTCAGATGCCTCAGTTTAATCTGCAGTGAAACTATTCCCTCTAATAAATGTAAACCAATGAGGGGCATCTTCTAAAATGACAAAGAAAACAGGTTCTGTTGTCATATTCAGATTTGAGTAATTAAATTGGTAAACATAATTGACACATTAGGAAAAATATTGTATAAGATACAGTTTTAATTTCAAGCTGGGCTGTGCTATTTGCCAATGTTTTTGTAAAATAAAACAAGCGGAGACATAGCCGTTCCTTGGTCCATACCATCATTCTAGATTTATTGTTACACAACCAGTTGGCAGGGTTGAATTTCATTAATGTACCTATTTAAATGTATTGAGTCTCTCCTATATATATATATATACAAAATATATGTAAAAAAAATTACATTTGGGGAAAGTCAGCTACCTGTCTTAAAGCATATCTGTGGTCAAAATGTAAAATCATAAATTCATTTCCACAATGTATCTCAATGTCTAGCCTGCTCCTATTAACCACTTGCTCTCCGGAAGACTTACACCCCTTCATGACCAGGCCACTTTTTGTGATATGACGCTGTTACTTTAACTGACCTTACGTGGTCATATCGATGTACCCAAATAAAATGCATATATTTTTTCCCCACAAACAGAGCTTTCTTTTGTGATAGATAGAACGCATCCCAGCACTGGACCGGTGTTCTGTCTATAACAGACATGGGGTCAGGAGGAGGCGGGGCTGTGTCGAGCAGACAATTGTAATGTAAGCTGTAACAGCGTGCTATCCTGCTCTGTGATCCCGCGGCTCTCCTCTTCCTCCACGCTCTCTCCCCCTTGGGGCGATCAATGGGAAAGTGACTCCCAATGAACCCTGCCCACCCCCCGCTCCCAGGCAGTCCAGCTTGCAAGCCCTCATTTTAAATGCAAATAAAGTGTGTATATATATATATATATATATATATATATATATATATATATATATATACACTGTTCATTGAATTTTCTTGTTGGTTAAATAAGAGATCTCTCAAACATCCATTTCTTCCAATTGGAACTATTAGAAGTCTTAGTGTACTGGTCCCTTAAAAGTTTTATAGCATTTATTTTTTAATAAAAGAGAGGAAAAGGCACTGCTCACCAACCCAGTGCATTAGTATGTAGATGAATGTGGCCTCAGTCAGTGCTGCTCCAGTTACACTCCCCTGACATGTTTCGCCCCTCTCACTGGGGCTTGGCCACAGGTGACCTCTGTGACTAAGCCCCATGTGTGGGGTGAAACATGTCAGGTGGCCATGGCTGGAGTGACGCTGACTGAGGCCACATTCATCTACATACTAATGCACTGGGTTGGTGAGCAGCGCCTTTTCCTCTCTTTGATAATGCTTTTACACCTAAGAATGGTGCACCAACCCCAGCAATCAGCAGAGAAATCTCTGTTTTGGCTTAGAGCATTACTGCAAATGTATTTTTAATACATTTATTTTTATTGTTATTTTAAAGTAATAACCTTATACAATAACATAAGAAACACATTTAAGGTTTGTACATAGTCACATCACAAAGTATGTATTATCTGTTTTATCTCATTCTTTGTCAATGCTAATTTCATCTAGATGCAATTCTCGTTCTAGACTTCTGTTCTTATGTACAAACCAAGAGTTACAATAGTCCACTGCTATTTTTACTAAGTAAGCATATAAAAGTCCCTACTGACGTTCTCGGCTTATAGTCAAACAAGTAGCAAATGTAGGATTTCCGTTATGTTCAAGGCTGTTTCTTGACTTGAGACGATACAGAATAAACCTCTAGTGAATATGTAAAATATATGTCAGTGTCAGCAAAGCCCTACATTCAGCTGAATTGATATTTTGGTACCAAGAAAATTTGAGTTTAACACTCTCAGTAAATTAAATTGCTGATATCATATTTTTAGGATTACATATATGTATAGAAACAAATGCTGAAAATGTTACAGTTTAAGGACTTCAAAATAAAAGTCAAATGTCTGTTAGTTCATCTCTTCTTCTGCACTTGTACTGTATATCTCCCAGATATAAATTATATATATATACAAATATAGCTTAAAGCGGGAGTTCACCCATTTATAAAAAAAAAATTTTTCTCCCCTTAGCTTCATGCTCGTTCGGTCTAGGGGAATCGGCTATTTGTATTAAAATATGAGCCGTACTTACCCGTTTTCGAGCTGCATCTTCTTCCGTCGCTTCCGGGTATGGGTCTTCGGGAGCGGGCGTTCCTTCTTGATTGACAGCCTTCCGAGAGGCTTCCGACGGTCGCATCCATCGCGTCACTCGTAGCCGAAAGAAGCCGAACGTCGGTGCGGCTCTATACTGCGCCTGCGCACCGACGTTCGGCTTCTTTCGGAAAATCGTGACGCGATGGATGCGACCGTCGGAAGCCTCTCGGAAGACTGTCAATCAAGAAGGAACGCCCATTCCCGAAGCCCATACCCGGAAGCGACGGAGAGGATGCATCTCGTAAACGGGTAAGTACTGCACATATTTTAAAATAAATAGCCGATTCCCCTAGTAAAAACGAGCAGGAATCTAAGGGGGAAAAGTGCCCTCTAAGGGTGAACCCCCGCTTTAAGGCAGGCAGTACAGGAAATGAAGCCTTAGTTAAAAACATAATTTGCTCTGAGGCAAAACATTATTTCTACATATCAAGTAATTATTATATTTAACTGTCTAAAAAAAATAATAATAATCTAGTGATAGTTTAAAATCCACCAAAACCCTCTGTCTGTTTTAAAGCTGTACTAAAGCCAACAGCGTCTTTTCCTCAAGTGAACTGAGAATGGATTATTAATTGTGTCCAGCCATTTCTGACAGACAGCACAACCAGGAGTGACACTCCTTTCCCTGTTAGAGTTTAAGGCCACCTTTGGGAAACTTTAAAATTATCCCTTGTGGTGCTTTTTTGGGCCTCATGCACACAGAGCTTAAAAAATTATGTTATTAAGCCCTGTACACATGGCCCAGAATCTCGTCAGGAAAAAAACGTTTTTCCTGACGAGATTCTTGGCAAGAATCTCTTGCCGACTGAGTGTACAGACACTCCATTCAAAAGAACCTCCGTTCTTTTGAATGGAACAAACGCGGTGACGTAATCGACTATGACGAGCATGCGTTTGTCACATTCGATGTCGTCGCCGCCATCTTGCTACACCCTACTTATGCCTAGGAAGGTACCGTGCATGCGTCAAAGTCATTTTGAGTATGCACGGGTTTAAACCGCTACAGGTAAGTATACACACTTTGATTTCTCGGCAGCAAAACACTGGCGAGATTCACGACGAGAAAATAGAGAGCAGGTTCTCTATTTTCCTCGTTGAGATTTTGGGCAGTTTTCTTGACGAGAAACCTGAAAGCCTTATACACACGCACGATATACTCGGCAAGAAAGATCTGCCAGCAGTTTTCTTGCTGGTTCTTCCCGAGAAAACCGTGCGTGTGTACGAGGCTTAACAGTCAATGCACTTTTTTTCAGCCTGTAAAAGCACATGTTGGTAAGCTTATGTGTCCATGCACACATAGGCATTTACAGGCATATTTGAAGAGGATCTCTTACACCCTGAAAAAAAACCCAACAAAGGTGCTTTCAGAAGAGGAGCTGAAAAGCAGATAGAGCGTAAACACATCTAAATGTGTATTAACACTAGACGCGTTTAAGTGTGTCTAGTGTTTGAGCATTATCGTATTCCAGTGGCCAGAACAAATTAATATTCATACCAATAAATTGCATTAACACTCAAGTGCTAGACATGCCTGAACACATGTGAAATATACAGCTTCTACTGCATTTTTCTAAGCAGCCTTTTGTTGCCAGGAGTTCGGGTGTTCAGAGGGGCTTAAAGGCTGAGTTCCCCCTTTTTTTAAAAAAACAATCCAGATCCCCTATGTACCAATATACCATTAATGTATCTCTGTTGCAGAAAAATAAAAGCTTTCTATATTTTTTAGTACAAGGCCTTACCTCAACCCCTGGTGTGTTTCATAGAAAAGTTCATAACTTTCTGATATGTAGATTTAGCACATAAAAATCACTAAGACACAGGAAGGACTTCACCAGCTGAACCCAATAACACACACACTCTGCACCCATCAACTACGTTTGCATGGCATCCCTGGCATCTCTCCAGGCATGCATTTGCATACCTCACAACTTTTTGAGATGGGAATGAGGGCCTCCTATTAGCAATAGTATGTAGGCAGAGGACACACCCCCTGCCACACCCTCTTAAAGGAGAATTATACCAACAAAAAGATTAGTTAAACCCACAAGTCCTATTTTTAACCACTACTATTCCTTTATACTGGCTTTTCAAATTAACAAATGCAGCAATTTAAAAATTTGATGAAAGGTTTGGCACTTTTTGAAAGATAAATATTGCATTTTATATATAGCTGTATAGATCAGACCAAAATGAGGGACACATGAAGAAAGAAAGAGGGACATTATTCCAAACTAGGGACAGTCCTTCAAAATTAGGGACAGTTGGGAGCCATGCATTTGCCTGGCTTGTCAATGGAGGCTGCCCCAGCTGCTGGGTTTGAATGGCATCCCCAGCATCTCTCCAGAAGGGCCTGATCCACATGCTAAACTCTCTGGGACTTTTTAAAGATGCCCTGTGTGCATGAGGCCTTAGAGGACACAGAGAAGAAGATATATGTATCTGATCCACTCCTGCATATACGATCCTCCACTCCTCCATCATCAACACCAATGCAGAATCCTGGTAATGCTGAGAGACAGTCCACCACTGGAGCAAGGGGGAGCACCGCCTGCCAGGGTAGCAGAGGTTCCAAACCGGCACGGTTTAGGAGATATTTACCACATACACTTGCGCCCATGTCATCAGCGCATGCACACTAAAGAAAGGGCCCGTGCCGTGACCGTCAGCTCCCGTGCATGCGCAGGAGTGACGTCACGCAACTCCGGCCAGTCACAGAGCAGGAGTCCACAGCCCTGGAAGGAAGAGGGGTGAAGATGGACGTGGCCATCAGTGGGGACATTGCGGGCTTCATTTGCTTTTACTTTGCAGGGGAATAAAGAGGAAGTAAAACTCATCAGGGTTTACTTCCTATTTAACCTTTGCAGTGCAGGTGCAGCCACATTGCAAGGGATAATTTTAAAGTTTCCTGGAGTTGGGCTCTAGGAAGGAACAAAAACACACTAATAAATGATAAATTCTGCTCATTTTCTCCCTCCTCCAGGTATATTTTCAATCAGCACATGTGCAGCAGAACCTGATTAGATCCTAGTGCTGCCTCTTCCTCTACTAGTCTGAGTGCTAGCAATGCATTACATAGTGTTCTTATACATGCCTTGAATTCAGATAGAAACATGAGGCTATGAAGTACTAGAACAATGGTGTGCAGTATGTCAGAATATCCATACAAATAACTGTCTATGCTAAATCAATTTGAAATGTTTAAAGAAAAATGTTTAAAAAAAAATAAAAGCTTTCGATGTTTTTTAGAACAAGGCCTTACCTCAGCCCCTGATGTGTTTCATAGAAAAGTTTATGACTTCCCGGTATGTAGATTAAGGACACAGTGGAGCATCAGATATGCCATCTGATGCCATCTGAGAAATCACTGGAAGTTATAAAGCTGAACTGTAGCCACCTAATTAAAATGGTAATTAATTTGAATATTAATTTGGCAGCCCAAACATATGCTTCTTAATTCTCTCCAATGGAAGTCCAGACAATGAAAAAATATCAAGCCAATGTTCCCTAGTCACAAGTTAGCAGTGGAATGTCAGCGACTGCTGTTTACAAAAGTGCCAATAAGAACTACCTGCATGGTCGCAAACACACTCCCTAGTATGCTTACGACTACAGCTGTGATTGTGTATGCCATTGTACTATGACATTAATATTCTTTCGTTTACTGATAAATGTCTGGTACATTTGGGAAAACTAAAATCTATTTTAACCAGAAAAAAACAGGTTGTGTGCTTGTAAAAAGTAATATGCCTAGCAATTTGTGTGTCATGTTGTGTTCAGATGCAGATCCTGCAATTGTTCTCTGCAAATAAAAGTAGCTCTAGCATGAGTTTAAAAAAAAAACCTATAGGCATTCTGGGAATTTTGCCATTTCTTTTAAAACCTTGTTTAAGAAACAACCTTTCTTGTTCTTTCATGCAAGGTACAGTAAATGTAGGGGTAAATCTTTCAGAGTTTTGAAGTTATTGCTTTCAATGCTTACAGGCACTCTCTGGTCAAACATGAAAATTGTGCAGTTAAACTGACTCAGGGGATGCAGCCTGTCTGCCTACTGGCTCTAGTTTTCATCCTGGTATTCATTTTCTGGACTTGCTTCCCCTTTTGCTAAATCCCCATGATGACTTTATTTTCTAAATGACCCTAAATCTGAGCCTGCAGTAATGCAAGACTAGTTTTCATAGGTTCCAAGCGTCACACTCTTTAGTTCTTGTAGAGGAAGGATTCACTGCAACTATGCATATAAAATGGCCTTATCCCTGCCCAGGACCTGCTGTATTAATCTGCAATGGTTTGTATACAAACTAGAATTTTTAAATCTTGCCCATTGAAATAAATGGACAGTGCTGCTGAAGCAAAGCGTTTTGGCAGCATCGCTTTTTGGGCGCTTTCTTCGGCCGCTAGTGGGGGTTAAACCGCCCCGCTTGTGGCCGAAAAGCACCGCTAAAATGTCAGTAGCGCTCTTACAGCTCTGCAATCAGAAAAGCTCATGCTCCCTGCTGATTGGAGAGCTCTGGCTCTGACTCAACATGGGACCTCTGCAATGATACCACTGTTTCCCCACAGAAAGCAATGGTCCCACTCTTGAGGTCCACCTTACCAATATGTAAAACTCTCTAGGGCAGCAATTCTCAACCATGGTTCTTCCATGAATTGTCAGGGTTGTTGAGCTGTTGCTGATTGACCTCCTATTTGGTGGTGCCTGCATAGTTCTGTGGCCAACACCACTTGGCAGATCCAGCTGCAAAACCCCAATAATCTTATTAGCTGTTTGTAAGAGGAGCATTTGATATTTGTAAAGGGAGATTCTTTCCTCTGGCCAACAATATAAGAGACATGTTTCCCACTGACCCCCTATTAATTGGTTATAGCATAAGTTGCCCGATACTGTGGGGTAAAAAGGTTGAGAAAAGCTGTTCTAGGGGTTACATATTAGAAATTCTTCCTTAATCACACAAGTGGTGTCCAGACCTCACTCAGCTCATCAACTCTTTGGGGATGTCCAAAAAGTGTGGTCTATAATATTTGTTTATGATTTTTTACTGCATTATTAAAACAAAACTATAATGACACTTTATTTATTTATTATGGTAATTTATGTAGCACCAACTATTTACACTGCACTTCACATATTGTACATTCACATTAGTTCTTGCTCTGAAGGGTCTAAGGCCTAAGGCGCATGGTGCCCAACCTGTAGCCCGAGGGCTGCATGTGGCCCTTTGGAGACACAAAGGACCGCATTTGATGCCCATTTACCTTTCAGGTTGACAACCTCACATGCATATACTAGGGGAAAATAAAGAAGGAGCCAACCTAACCAGCATGTCCTGTAGTGTGGGAGGAAACCAGAGGAGTACACAGATGAAACACATACATTTAAAAAAATAAAACCCACAATCATAAAATCTGCAACAAAAAAAGCAAAGACAATTCATATCAATGCCTGTACAAACAATATAAAAAAAGAACAGAAAAAAGGCCAAAGTCACTCAGCTAAAGTATGAATAGGACCTTAGAATAGCGCTGTTTATAGCACCACCAGTGCAGTATATTATTATTGATAAACTCACTAGAGGATTTTACACTATTCAATCACAACGGACTTTATATGGAAGCTAATTAAAGGAGTAAACAAGAAAATTACACATAATCAATCATTGAACTTTTTAAGTAATAAGAGGTCAAAAGAGTTTGGTGGGTGAATGTCCTAACAGCCCTTTCACATTGAGCCACTCATAGCATCGGCGGTAAATCTGCTATTTTTACCGCCGACGCTATGGGCGGATTTGCAGCGCATTTCGGCCGCTAGCGGGGCAGTTTTCCCCCACGTTAGCAGCCGCGAAAGGGTTAAAACCGCATTGCTGCAGGTATAGCCGTGCTGTCCCAGCAGCGGTGAAGGAGCCGCAAAGATGTGGCTAGCAGGACTTTTTTTTACCATCCTGCTAGCGCAACGCTCCAGTGTGAAAGCCCTCGGGGCTTTCACACTGGAGTGAATGGGACAGCTGTTTAAGGGCGGATTGCAGGCACTGTTTTTAATGCTATAGCACCTGCAATACGCCCTCAGTGTGAAAGGGGTCTTAGGGTCACACAGAGATGATTGTCAATGAGGTGAATGAAGAAAGGGATAAGCATTTATTTATCAAGTTTCAGTGGACTTTATCACTGGGAGTACTTGTCACATGAGGACATAGGGAATCTGGACTTATCTTGAACACTAGAGAAAGCATGGATTACATGAATAATGTATGTAAAATGTGTAGGGTATCTTTCTTATTCACACAGTGATTGCCCAATTTTTTATGCTTGCTATTTTGGTTTATAGAGAGATTTTGGTGATAAGAGGTGCACATGGTAATATTTTTGGTGTATGTATTGCATAATGGTTTGTTAAGCAATATATACAGGAGGAAGTGCTGGGCCCATTGAGGAACACGATTATTTTTTAGTGCCACACATAACTCTTTAAAATAACTAGCAGCTGTAAACCACTTTTCTGCATGTGAATGATATACCATGAACTATGACACTAAACTGCTGTGTGGTCACGTGATTGCTAGTAAAGATAAAAAAAAATAGTATTTATACTGATTGTTATTACAAACAGTGCACAGCATTAGTAAAGTGTTGACACTGGAAAGCAAATTGCCTCCTTTGTAGATGATTTATTCTAAAAAAAATAGTTTCAACCGACGGGTTGAATGACAACAAAATGTGCACTAAAACACACTAAATGCTGATGGGGAAGTCTTTCTCACAGTGCTATTGTGTTCTGCGGCAGGGAGCCTTCCCCACTGCCAGAACATGATGATCAATGTTGCCAGCTATAGCTGGAGGCACTGATTGTTCAGGGAAAAACTTGACAGGCTGGTTGTTCACAAGTCAATCGATAGATCAACTGTACAACCAGCTAGCCAAAAGCGGTTGAATTTCGATCTATGTATGGTCAGTTTTAAGCTTTGCCTGGGGAGGGTGTGTGCTTCTCTGTGTTTCTGTCCTCCCAGATCTGCTGCCTCCAGAGGGTGTGCTATGCTACAGAGAGGCCCAAGCCAGGGGGGCAGAAGCTTTCTTCTGTTCTGATGGAGGGTATATCCAGGGAAAGAGGAACAGGAAGGTAACTACTAGGCATGAGCTCCCAGTTCTGCCCGAATACAGATTTTAACTTGCTTGTACAGGCATTTGTCCAAATGTCTGACTTTCAGCCCTTTCAGCAGGAGCCAAACATCGTATACAGTAGCAGATTTTTCTCACATTACTATATATAACAACACTCTTCAGTTCATTAAGGTTCCACCTACTGTGTCCTTAGCAACCAGTGATGTCACTGGCCTCTGTTCATTTACTAGATGGTAATCCCCCGCCATGTGAACAAAGTGAATCACCAACTAAAGCTCCAACAATTGTCTCCTGCACATGAGTGAGATGACCCAATAGGAAGTATTATTCCGTTGCATGCATGGATAATTCTTTTGAAGCCTTGCTGACCTCTAGGACTGTGGTTGTCCTCAAACCACTGGAAGAATAAATAAAAGAAAGAGGGCATATTGGCCCAGTGCATTATCCCACAAAATTTGTATTAAAGGTAAAATAAATAAGAACGACTCACAAGCATAGGTAGTATAAGCACTCGAAGGTATGTCCTTCTTCATCAGAGCCCTGACTTTCTTCCAGCCCCTGCTGTTAGAGATGAACGTACACTGTGTACATTTACACTATAACTGTTCTCTAGTTAACACTTGACAATTGTCACGCTCCCTGTGACAATATAACAACAAAAACCTGGGGAATGCCCAGGGAAAAACCAAGCCTCCTTACCGATCAGCCTGCAGAACAACCAAATTAACCTGTCAAACATTTACCTATCCAGTTTATCACTGCTACCTCACTCCCAGCAACAGTATGGGGTCCCGCCGTGCATATAGCGTGAACTTCATAAATGCACTTTGTGACGAACGCGGGTGTCAGATGGCTACAGCTTTTCATGTCTAGTACGTGATATGGTTACACACTTCACTTCACTTAACTCTTCCATAGCTGGGCACAGACTAGGTAGCCTTTATTGTGCAAGTCTGCTCGCGTTGCTATCGGAAATGGACTGCTTACAGAGAAAACGCCAACAACAACACCCTCCTGCAAAAGGCTATCCCACCTATCTCAGGCACACGCTTAATGGCAGGTTGCTTGGTGACTTTCCGTTATTCTAGGTAGGTCAAGGTAGTATTTTCACATAATTTTACTCGTACTGATGTCTTCATACCCCAAAGTACCTTAGTGACTTGAACTGTGGAATGGTGGTAGTTACTTGCAACTTCAGACCAGGCGGGAACAAGGTTTCAAAAGTTTTACTTGAAAATGTGCAACTTATTACAAAGTTCAACATGCAAGAACATTATTAAGCGCTGCCCACACCAAGTAAGATGTAGGGGGGGGGGGGGGGGGGGGGGTGCGGGTGACCTGACCGACTGACCCACCGGTGGGTAAGGGTAACCCAACTGACCGGGGGGGGTAGCTGTGGGTGCATTATTTGACGCCCTCCAAAAATATACCACCAGCTGCCACTGAAGCGATCTCCGAATATCATGTGCCTGGAGTTGAAGTACGAGGTGGTATCAAAAAGTTTCAAGACTAGTTCAGTTTTTTTTAGAAAGCTTATTTTATTTATCTACGTTTAAACACTATCACTTTCAAAATATTCCCCTTGCACAGCAACACAGCACACCCAGTGTTTCCTGCCACTTCTGGAATTTGTCCTGGAAATCTTCTTTTTGAAGCACGTCAAGCACCTTCTGCTATTCGCGCTGGATCTCCGCAATGGTGTCAAAATGGCGACCTTTGAGCTGGATCTTCAGCTTATTGCAGCATTGCTGTAAACTTGCCGAATCATGTCAAATGTCTCTGTGGCAGAATTGCAGAGTTTCATACAGAATTTCATGTTTGCTCTTTGTTCTAACTTGCTGTCCAGTGTCCATGATGAAATAGCAGAAGTGATAACGCAGGTGGTCAGAATAGCACCAGTTGCACAGCTCCTGATGTACACAGGATGATGTCTTTTAGCACACTGACTTATGATGGTCGGTGCTCCCAGTGACTGTGCATGCAGCCTTGTGCGGCCATCTTTTTGCATGTTACAAAACTAGTAATTTGTCTCAATCACCACTGTGTGTGCCGTTTTTACCCTGTGGGGCCTGGGGCACCGTTTCTATTCAGCCATCTTGGAGCAAGGCAAGTCTCGCCCCTTATAAATTACTTCAGTGACAGTGTAGAGATCATACTATTTCCCCCCTCCATGCATGGATGGGGAAATTCCACCCAAATCCCCCACTGAGGTGTAGCTCCATTAGGTCTGGGGGCTCTGGTGGTAGGACAGGGTCTGGTGCAGTTAGCAATAGGACTATAGGCCTCGGGTGTACCAAGATGGTACTTCTGCCATACAGTAATTAAACAATCCGGTATTTAGGGCCATATAATGGCCTCGGCAGGGTCCGGGATGGGTGGTAGAGTGGATGCCAGGGGGGTCCGTGCTGTGGAGGACAGTTCGGCCGATGCGCACCTCCGCTATCGCCGAGTGTAGCGTTATGAAAGTCCGGGGATCCACAGGCCCAACTTGGCCGCACCAAACCGCGGCTATTGCGGACGACTCCGGGACCTGGCGCGGCCTCCGGATAGTGCTAGGTAGGTGGGAAGGAGGAGGGAGATGGCTGGGAGCGGTCCCTTACCTCCAGGAAAGGTTGAATTTGGCTCCGATGGTAGGCCTCAGGTAGGCAGTATGGCGGCGGCCATGAGAGCCGTGGCATGGTATCTCTGGCTCTGGGTGGCCAACTTTGTCCAAACTGTCAGCGCCGGACTCTGCGGGGGTCCGGGCTAATGATGCCTGTATGCTTTGGGCCCAAACGGGTAGTTAGATACCCCGATGGCTGCGGATGAGGCTGGTGGAACTCGGAGCTCCTCTCTGACCAAAACTAGTAATTTGATGAGGTGTCTACATAAATCAGATTGAGATCTGACCTGGAATGGGTAGACATCAAGTTTTTGCTTTTTTAATTTTCTATTTGTGATTAAATGAAGTTCTAAACGTGTGGCCCTCTGCCTACAGCTCTCTTGCTATTGTGATATCATCATGTATGCTTGGCGAGCCAAACTGTTATCTTTAAGGGTGGCATGCGGTTATATTTATTAAAAGAACAAAAAAAGAAAACAAAAGGAGAAGGGTGGATTGGCAGATCTGAATCCTTCATGCTGCAAGCGGATTGGATTTTTAATTATTTGCTCATCTCTATCTCCCGATTTAAATCTCATCTCCGTTACTCCTCAGTCACTCTGAAATTGCATCATTTTGTCCACTGCATCAGCTTCATGAATCACGATTAACCTAGTGAAGTGCCTAATGGTGATTTTATCTGCCTAATGCTGACATTAACTGGATTTATTATGTTAGCCTTAATACAACCATATAAGCAATAACACAGTATTTAACAAGTACTAGCCAATAAATACTTCCCTTTTCCCAGCTCTGTGGGCATGTTACTAGTGACTGGTGATATGTAATAAAAATGCTCTATTTACTTTAGTTAAGAGGGTAATATTCCTCTCTTAATAGGAAAGTGGGCCATTTATTCCCACCCTCTTCCATTTTGTTGACGCTCTCTGGAATTGTTCCTACACAAATAAACAAGCCATTTTAAAATATTATAGCCATAAATGTCCTTGAAAGTAGCAAAGTGTGTATAATAAGAGAAGAAAAGCTAAAGAGAAGCTGCTGAATTACTACAGTAATAAAACTGCAGTAATTACTGTCATTTAACACGGTCACTGGATGCTACGAGCTCCCGTCTACATTAAAATATTTATGATTAAACAATTATCATTCTTTAAAACGGTAGATATCATCTCATTTGGACCACGGCCTCTATAAACCATTCTTAAGCACTGGCCTGTGGTTAGATCTTCTGGAGATTTTAGTGAAAGTATTACAGCAAATATGTTTAACATTTATATCTCAAAGAGAACGAGAAAAAAAAATGGAAAAGTCTTATCTACACACTGCAATTCCTGGCAAGTTGCTGACTAAAGATACACGTAGACATAGGACATGCTCACCAGACTTACGAACAATCCTTTGTATGAAAGAAACAATTTTGTCTGCCGAAAAAAAAATGTGAATTAAAAAAAAGAAACAGTGGTATCCAACATTGTCAATTTGAAGATTTGAGGTAATGTGCAGTTTTATTGTATATAAACATTTCATTATTTTAGGATAGATAAGTAGACATGTGAAAGAAACATTCAATACAAAAAATGCAGAAAGTTTTCAGCTGTACAGATTAATATACTGGCAAAGTATAAATCTACAAAAGTTGTGAACAACTGTTATCCTAAACTGTAACTAAACCTAGGAACCTACATTCACTATATCTGGTCTCCCACAGAACATGGAAATGCAATAGTTTTTATGAAATATAAACTGCTAAATATCTTTTTCATTAGCAGTCCTGTGACTTCTATGAGTGTCTGGTTAAAGCTTGTAGGAGGAGTTTTCATTGTACTCTGACTGTCCTATGTGACTGCAGAATCCCTGACCCTCTGTTTGGACAGTGCTGATTGGCCCTGTGCTGATCACAAGGGAAAAAAAAAACTCCCTAGCAATGTGCATGTGCAGGGTGTCCCCAATGCTCTGTTATATCAGGAGATGGTTTGAGGACAGTGGAAGAAGGGTTTAAACAACCTTTTTGTACAATGCAGAGTATTAATTTCTTGGGTTCTGTAGTGAGCATAACAAGCATGCTTTACTGCATATGCAGACTGATTTTACTGCTGTGGGTTCAGTAACACTTTAACCGCTTATGGACCACCGCACGCAGATATACGTCTGCAGAATGGCACGGCTGGGCACAAGGGCGTACATGTACGTCCCCTTTAAGAGCCCAGCCGTGGGTCACTAGCAACCCTGTCCTAAGCTCTGTGACCATCCCTGCGGGAACCGCAGACCCGATCAACGCCAGTGTCCCGCGATCGGGTCACAGAGAGGAAGAACGGGGAGGGGTAAGTGTAAACAAACCTCTCCCGTGCTTCCTAGTGAGACTGACACTGATCGTCTGTTCCCTGTCATAGGGAACTACAATCAGTTATGTCACACGCTAAGCCACGCCCCCCCACAGTAAGAAACACAAATCAGGGCACACTTAACCCCTACAGCGCCACCTACAGGTTAACCCAACCAGTGTAATTTTTACAGTAAACAGTGCATTTTTATAGCACTGTTCGCTGTATAAATGACAGTGGTCCCAAAATAGTGTCAAAAGTGTCCAATGTGTCCACCATAATGTCGTAGTCATGATAAAAATCGCTGATCGCCGCCATTACTAGTAAAAAAAAACTTAATAAAAATGCCATAAAACTATCCCCATATTTTGTAGACGCTATAGCTTTTGCGCAAACCAATCAATAAACGCTTATTGCATTTTTTTTACCAAAAATATGTAGAAGAATACAAATCGGCCTAAGCTGAGGAAAAAAAAAATAGATATTTTTATAGATTTTTTGGGGATATTTATTATAGCAAAAGGTTAAAAATGTTGAATTTTTTTCAAAATTGTCGCTCTATTTTTGTTTATAGCGCAAAAACTAAAAACTGTAAAGGTGATCAAATACCAGCAAAAGAAATCTATTTGTGGGAAAAAAAGGACGCCGATTTTGTTTGGGAGCCATGTCGCACGACCTCCCTATTGTTAGTTAAAGCGACGCAGTGCCGAAATGCAAAAAGTGGCCAGGTATTTAAGCTGCATAATGGTCCGGGGTTTAGGCGGTTAATCACTTCCATACCAGGCACTTACGCACCTTCCCGCCCAAGCCAATTTTCAGCTTTCAGCGCTGTCGCAATTTGAATGACAATTGCGCGATCATGCTACACTGTACCCGAACAATTTTTTTATAATTTTTTTTTCCACAAATAGAGCTTTCTTTTGGTGGTATTTGATCACCTCTGCGATTTTTATTTTTTGCGCAACAACTAAATAAAGACTGAAAATTTTGAAAAAAATAACGTTTTTATATTTTTTTGGTATTTTTTTTGTAAATAAGTAAGTTTTCTTCTTCAATTACGGGCACTGATATGGCAGCACTGATGGGCACCGATGAGGTGGCACTGATGGGCACCGATGAGGTGGCACTGATGGGCACCGTTGAGGCGGCACTTATGGGCACTGATAGGCGGCACTGATGGGCACTGATAGGCTGCACTGATGGGCACTCATGGGCGGCACTTATGGGTGGCACTGATGGGTACTTATGGGTGGCACATATGGGCACTGATAGGTGGGAACTGGGCATGGGTGGGCACTGAGAGGTGGCACTGATGGAATCCGAGGGGTGGCACTGATGGACACTGAGGGATGGCACTGATGGCATTGCTGGGCATCACTTGTTTATCCCATATTGTGCCAGTCAGTGCCCATGTTGCCAGTCAGTGCCTATTTGTGGGCACTGATTGGCATCTATTGTTCTCATTTTTGTAATTGTTTTTGTATTTGCCCCCCTTCCCTGGTGGTTCTGGTGGCTTCCCTGGTGGTCCAGGTCTGATATGTTGTAGTAAATGTTTCTCGTGCATTATTCTGTTTGCACATTATTATTATTTTTTTATTAATATTATTATTATTTTTTTATGATTATTATTCACAACTTTTGGATATATGTATGCATTTTTTAAATGATGAATCTCACAAAGGACTATTTGGAGCAATGCTAATATGGTATGAGGGTATTTTTTTTGGATGCCAGGTTAAGTGCATTAAGAAGGAATCCAGACTTGTGACATTGCCTGCGCTGTTTTACTGTCACCTCTGTGGTACATCTCCTGCTTAAAAAACAAGAGACGTGCTGTCATCGCAGCTAAAGGTTAGTCATCTTCACTGATGCCATCTGTAACTTTTATAGCTGCACCTGTTTTCAGCAAGTACTTTGCATATGCAGCTGCCCCTATTTACTGTCAGAATAAGCAATGAATAGGTTGTAGCTGGAGATGCATACATAATAGACCCAAAAACAACCACTATTTCTGTGCTTCCCAATCTATCTGAAAAATACCTCATGCATTTTAATTATTATCGAAAACCTACAGTGTGCTGGTTAAAGGGAAATCCAGGAAAGGTGTTTTGGTATAGGGGGGTGAGCTGGGTCTAGAGTGAAACTATAATGGTTTTAGGTGATTTTTTTTTTTTTTTACATCTATAAATTGTATCTGTTTTTATCAATTTTCTATAAAATCTTTGGGGCATATCCTCAAAAGAGATACGCCGACTTAATTCGAGATTTCTAAATTTACACGGCGCGTATCTTTGCGCCTGATCTTCAAAACGAGCTTTTCCGTCCTACCTAAAATAATTACACCGGCGCATCCTCGGGCGCAAATTACGCTAGGCACGCCGCTTTTTTTGATAGGCAAAGATGCAAATGAGGGAGATAAGGCGATCCACAGAATTAAGTGTGTGCGCCGTAGATTACGCCCTGTGCGCACCTGTTAGTTTCCCGGCGGGAAGTTACACTTTATAAAAGCAGCCCTAATTTTACACCTGCCGTGTAAATGTCTGCTGAAGCAACACCATTGAGGAAGAGCTCAGCACACACACACTTGCTGGACTACAATCTGTCTGCCAACATGCCAGGGCCATCCATGATCCTAGCTGCATTAGTGTCTTTAGAGGCGCAAAGAAGGTGGAGGGAACGGAGGAGGAGGAGGGCACAGGAGAGGGTATACCGCCCACGCCAAGATGTGTTTGGCATGACTGCTTCTGAGGTATTCCGCAACTTCCGTTTCAACCGTGAAGCCATCCTGGAATTAACCACAATCCTTCAGGATGATCTCACCAGCCCAACACAACGCTCCCATGCACTGCAGCCACTCATCAAAGTACTGGCAACACTGCATTTCCTTGCTACTGGCTCTTTCCAACGCACATGTGGAGGTCTGGCTGGGATGGCACAATCCTCCATGAGCAGGTGTGTGCACCAAGTAGTCCCTGCAATCCTGCGGCGCATGGGCAATCTTTTTTAAAAACCCACCCAGGAGGACCAGCGATTGAAGACCATGACAGACTTCTATCACATTGCCAGATTCCCACGCACCATCGGGGCCATTGATTGTACCCATGTGGCACTACAACCCCCCCATGATACTGAGCACATGTTCCGGAATCGTAAAGGCTGGCATTCCATAAATGTGCAGGTGATCGTAGATGCCCATGGCCTCATCTGGCACGTCTGTGCTAAATTTCCGGGATCCTGCCATGACAGTTATATTTTCCGGCAGACCCAGATCTCCAGAGATTTGGAACAGAACATGTATGGAGACAGCTGGCTGATTGGTGAGTGACATGTGTGTCAGGTATGTCCCCCCCATGATGCTGACATCACAAGGGGCACATGCATGACTAATATCCTCCTGTCTTTTCCCTTACAGGTGACTCTGGATATGCCCTGGGACCCCACCTGATGACCCCATTCAGGAACCCCCAAACCCCAGGAGAGCAACGCTACAACCAGGCGCACATACATACCCGGGGAGTGGTTGAACGCACATTTGGGCTTCTGAAGTCCCGCTTCAGATGCCTGGATAAGTCTGGGGGTACACTGCTGTATTCCCCAGACTTTGTGTGCCAGATAATCGGGGCATGTTGTATACTCCACAACTTTGCCATGAGAAGGGGCCTGGAGATTGACTTACGTGCTGACCTGACCCCCGACCCAGGCAATCCCCCCCTAACCAACTCTACCCGGTCTGCTGAGGGCACAGCAGCCAGGAGACGCCTCGCAGAAGGCATTTTTTCCCAGTAAACGTACATGAATAATGTCACAATAAGAATGTTTTTTTTCCCTGTAAATGCACATGAATAAAGTCACAATGAGAATGCATGAATGCACACCACTGTGGTCCCTAGCACAGACACATCACATGCACATCGAATTGGATTAGATCCAAGTCCCCCCCCCCCTTTGGTACTTGGGAGCAGTAACGCCACGCCACGGCTCCAATTATGTCACTGTGCATTCCAGGGGCGGACTGACCATTCGGTCATTCGGGCACGGACCGAGGGCCCGTGCCACTAGGGGGCCCGTGAGAGCATCTGCATCCGTATTCGGTAATACATACAACGCGCAGGGAATCATTCAGCAGGACGCGGCGGCTGTGATAATACCTCTCACAGCACGCTGCTCCTTGCCAGCTCCTCCGTCCCTCCCGTCCACCCCAGGTGCTTGTAGATAACATCACCTAGGACGGACGAGAGGAGGGGAGGGGAGGGGTCGGCGGGAAGCAGTGTGCTGTGAGAGGTATTCAGTGCTATTTTTGCTGCAGGCAGTGGGGTACACACTAGGGGCAATGCTCAGGTGATGGCTGTGTGACAGGGTGCTTGAACCGGGTGAAGACTGTACAACTGCCCGGGTGACACGCCACCAGACAGGAGCAGGAAAAACACACTGTCTCTCTCTTTCTCTGGTACAGCAGGTTAGGGAGAGAGAGACAGCGGGGCAGCCTGAATAGAGGATGGGAAGTTCTGGAGTAATGATTGGTTGCTAGGTGGTCCTAGCAACCAATCATTAGCATTGTTATTATGAAAAGTTAACTTCAGTATTTCCCGCCCTCTGTTCAACACTGGTGTGTCTCTCCCTGTGCGTGAATAAGGTAGGAAGGGGGAGGGGGGGTTGTGACTGTCTGCAATATGCAGGGGGGAGGAGGTGACTGTGTAGCATGGGGGGGGGGGGAGAGAGGTGACTGTGTAGCATGGGGGGGGGGAGAGAGGTGACTGTGTAGCATGGGGGGGAGAGAGGTGACTGTGTAGCATGGGGGGGGGGAGGTGACTGTGTAGCATGGGGGGGGAGAGAGGTGACTGTGTAGCATGGGGGGGGAGAGAGGTGACTGTGTAGCATGGGGGGGGGAGAGGTGACTGTGTAGCATGGGGGGGGAGAGAGGTGACTGTGTAGCATGGGGGGGGAGAGAGGTGACTGTGTAGCATGGGGGGGGGAGAGGTGACTGTGTAGCATGGGGGGGGGAGAGAGGTGACTGTGTAGCATGGGGGGGGGAGAGAGGTTACTGTGTAGCATGGGGGGGAGAGAGGTGACTGTGTAGCATGGGGGGGGGGAGAGAGGTGACTGTGTAGCATGGGGGGGGGGAGAGGTGACTGTGTAGCATGGGGGGGGGAGAGAGGTGACTGTGTAGCATGGGGGGGGAGAGAGGTGACTGTGTAGCATGGGGGGGGAGAGAGGTGACTGTGTAGCATGGGGGGGGGGAGAGGTGACTGTGTAGCATGGGGGGGAGAGAGGTGACTGTGTAGCATGGGGGGGGGGGGAGAGAGGTGACTGTGTAGCATGGGGGGGGAGAGAGGTGACTGTGTAGCATGGGGGGGGGGAGAGAGGTGACTGTGTAGCATGGGGGGGGGGAGAGGTGACTGTGTAGCATGGGGGGGTTTATGTAATGTAAAGGGGTGCAGGGTGCTGTGTAATGTTAAGGGATGTGCAGGGGGCACAGTGGGGTGTGTTTACATTTTAAAGTGGGGGGGTGCCAGATATAGAATCCGCCCTGGGTGCCAAATGCTCTAGGTGCGTCCCTGTCTGGACAGTACAGGTGTAGGGGGCTCAGCCCCAATAGGACCGCAGGAGTTCCCTCGGTGATAGTCTCTCGTTCCTCCCTTATCCTCCACCCACCCACAGTGTCCCCCTGTGCCTTCTTCTTCCACGGCTGCTCTGAGAGACACTGTTCTGTGTCTGGAGGATCCCAGTGCTTTGCTGTGTGCCCTGTGTTTTGGTTTGTGCCCTGCTATCTGCCCTACTGCGTTCCCGGTTTCCTGTGATGTGCCCTGCTGTGTACCCCCCAGATGTGCCATACTGTGTGCCACATGCCCTGTGATGTGTCCTTTGCTCTTCTATGTGCCCAATGCCCTGCTGTGTACCACCTGATGTGACCTACTATGTGCCTTGTGATGTGCTGTGTACTCCCTCATGTGCCCTACTGTGTACCACATGCCCTGTGATGTGCCCTGCTGTGTACCGCCTAATGTGCCCTGTGACCCATGATGTTCCCTACTGTGTGCCCTGTGATGTGACCTACTGTGTGCCCCATGCCATGTGATGTGCTCTGTACCCTGCTGTCTACTCCCTGATGTGCCCTGTGCTCTGCTGTGTGCCCTACTATGTGTCACATACCCTGTGATGTGCTGCATGCCCTGCTGTGTACCCACTGATGTTCCCTGTGCCCCCTGTGATGCACCATGCTGTGCTCAAAAAATGGTGTGCCCTGCTGTGTACAGCATAATAAACTGATGTGTACCACCTGATGTGCCCCATGCCCTTCAATGTTCTCAGTGCCCTGCTGTGTACCCCCTGATGTGCTCTTTGCCCCATGATGTGCTTTCTGGTGTGCCTTGTGATGTACCCTACTGTGTGTTCCATACCCTGTGTTGTTCCCTGCTGTGCGCCCTGTGATGTGCCTGTGCCCTGCTGTGTGCCTTACCGTGTGCCCCATGATTTAGGTAGGTAGGGCTTTGTGTAGGTGTGGGTGGGGGACACAGGGGGCCCCATGATCTTCTATTGCCCGGGGGCCCCATGAGTTGTCAGTCCGCCCCTGGTGCATTCATACACCATTCAGGACCCTGGGATTGCACTTCTCCCTGGTCCTGGGGATCCCTTCTCCACCAAAACTGAGGGTGACACCCTTATTTTATCAGGAATGCCACCCCCCCACATTCACACATCATTCACACACATAAATCAAATCATAAGTACAGAAGACCAAATTAAATAATAAAAATTAAAAAAAAATCATAAAAACAACAAAACAAAAGTATCCCTGCTAATTAATTAGCGGCGGCAATTGCTACGCCTTGGCTGGGCAGGGGCAGGGGCACGGGCAGGGGCAGGGGCACGGGCAGGGGCACGGGCACGGGCAGGGGCACGGCCACGGCCACGCCGTCGCGGAGGATGTCCATTGGGGGGGGGTGAGCTGGGGAAGGAGGAGCCTCCTGCGGGGGGTGAGCTGGGGAAGGAGGAGCCTCCTGGGGGGGGTGAGCTGGGGAAGGAGGAGCCGCCCCTGCTGGCCTGCCCTCCATGGCCCCTGCAATTCTAGTGAGACAGGCAGTGAGGGCAGCCGCATTGGCCTGGCCAGACCTAGTATTGTCCTGCACAGCCTGGGTCAGGGCACTCTGCTCCTTGGCCACGCGTGTTGTGGTGGTCTGTAGGTCGTTCAAGCATGTAATGACCGCCGTTGAGTTGGTGGCCACATCACCGAGTGCCTCCATCATTTCACCCTGGCTGTGCTCCATCTGGGTAAGTTTTTGTAGCATTTTCCCTAGAGTGCGGGTCTGCCGGGCATTGTCCTTCACCACACTGGCCGACAGACGCTCGCCCACAGCCACGGTCTCCTGGGTCGGCCTCCTGGCTGCCGCTGAGTCTTGCGGGCCTGGAGGAGGGGAGAGAGTGACCCTTGTGACTGGAGGCCTGTTGGGGGAGAAGTGGGAGGGGCTACCCCTGATGGTGGCCTGACTGGTGCCAGCCTCCAGGGGTAGCCTCAGGGGAAGACTCAAAGGTCATCATATCAGAGGCCAGGAGGACTTCCCGGCCAATCTGCATATTTTCTTCCTCCTCCCCCTCATCCTCCTCCCCCTCATACTCCTCCCCCTCAACCTCCTCATGAGGGGAGGTTTGGCCAATCCCCTCCCCTGGGGAATCCTGCCCTTCTTGGGACTCATCATCAGCCTGTCTTGGGGGTGGTGCAGCAGCCTGGCCCGATGGGCCTGCAACCTCCTGGCCTGCAACCTCCTGGCCTGCAACCTCCGGGCCTGCAACCTCCCGGCCTGCAACCTCCTGGCCATCTGTGGAGGACACAAAACAATCACAGGTTTGAGGATCCACACACTTGGCACATCTTCCCTTCCCCCACCCACACATGCTAATCAACAGAGAGCAAAAAAAAACAACGTACCTGTCCTCCTAGGAACATCTGACGTATAGCCAGGCAGGCCCACCACCTGCTGTGGGTGGAAACACTGGGCCACTGCCCATTCCTCCTCCGTCAGTCTGACTGGGCAGGGTCCCCCTCCTCCAGTGCCCCTGGTATGGGCGTGGATCCTTGCCATCTTATTCCGGACGACGCTCCTCAGATCATTAATTTTTTTCTGTATGCCAGCGGGGGTCCTGGTCTCCCCCCCCCCCGCCGCATTGATCTGGTCCGTGATCCTTTGAATAAGCTGCCTCCTCCTGGCCGGGGTGGTGTTCAGGCTCTCAGGGCCATGCAGAAATCGCCCATATTTCACAATGCCCCGAGCAAGAATTTGCTTCTCTCCCAGGGTGAAATTAAGCTTCCTGCGTTTGGGGGCCATCACATACACCACCCAGCAACAAGAAACACACCCGACAAACAATCAAGAATACACACCCAAAAACCAGACAAAAATATACACCCCAAAAAACTGACAAAAATCTAAACACACAAGGACACAGCTAATATAAATACAAAAACAAACACCAAAAAAAAAAAAAAAAAAACAAGCACAAAAAAACAATCAGCAAAAACACTAACAAACAAATTAACTAAATACACTTCTCAAAAACAAACACCAACTAGACTCTCCAACTCCTCAAACAGTTTTCTCACAAACACAACTTAACAACACACCAACAAACAGAGCAGAAGCAAATTGCTCATGGAAGGGAAACAATGGGATATACTTTTGCAAGGGAAGTGTGTTTGTGTGGGGCTTTTTATACACAGGGCGATCCTCAAACTAAGTACGCTTGGCCTTTTACCTATCTCACTGATTGCGCCGAGACCAGTTCTGCACATGCCCAGTGAGGTCCAGATTCGTGCGCGCATGCGCAGTACGGCCGGCGCCTCATTTGCTTGGGGTCACGGCTCATTACAATGAAGCACGCCCACTTCCTTCCCACTTGCAATAAGCCCGCCTTACGCCTCGGAATTTAAGTTACGCTGGCGCAAATTTAGGCGCAAATGCGCTGTGGATACGGCACTTACGACACCAACTTAGGGCGCCGTAACTTAAATGACATAAGTTAGGACAAACTAAATTTGCGCCGCTGGCTGAGGATATGCCCCTTTGTTTTTAAAATAAAAATGTAATACAGGGTGCACCCATGATACACAATTTACAGAATGTTATGGGTATTCTATGGGGAGGACACAAGAGAAGCTGTTTAGTTTTAGACCTCTCTAATTGAGCCACTACTCCACCTCATTGAGTTCTGTGTGAACAGGCTTTTTTTTTTTTCCAGGAAAGCAGATAATGATAACCTGGAGAACCTTTGAAAAATATTTTATTCATTATTTTTTTATTTGCATGATTTAAAAATATATATTTTATTTCTTGCATCTGACTATAATAAAGAAACAAAACATATGCAACACCACTATACAATCCCTTTCATTTTCAATTTTTCTATACTACTGCCAGTAGACAACTAGAATTCTATGGGAACAATCAAATTGTGTTGGTCAGATCTGAAAGACAGGGAAATTTAGGGCCAGATCCACAAACAGCGGGCGCAACGTAACTTTTTCTATTTAGGTTACACCGCTGCAAATTGCCCAAGTTAGTGCCCGATCCACAAAGCATTTACCTGGAAATTTGCGGCGGTGTATCCTAAATCAGTCTGGCGCAAGGCGGGCCAATTCAAATGGGGCGAGTCCCATTTAAATTAGGCGCACTCCCGCGCCGGACGTACTGTGCATGCTCCCGACGCTATTTTCCCAACGTGCTTTGCGTTACGTTACGTTGCGCCGAGTTTTGTGAATCGCGACGGGTAAAAAAGAGATGCGGCGGGAAAATTTAAAAAAAAAAAAAATTTGACAGCGACGTGTGAAAGACAGGTATACTTTTACATGGTGTACTAACTTTACACTTTGTAAAAGCAGCCCTATCTTTGCGACGGCAAACTAACACTTACGGCGACTTCACGAAGGGAAAAACATTTGTGGATCTCCGTAAGTGCTAATTTGCATACCCGACGCTGGTTTACGGTGAGAAATGCCCCCAGCGGCGGCCGCGGTACTGCATCCTAAGATCCGACAGTGTAAAACAATTACACATGTCGGATCTTAGGGATATCTATGCGTAACTGATTCTATGAATCAGCCGCATAGATAGAAACAGGGATACGCCTGCGTATCCCTTTTGTGGATCTGGCCCTTAGTCTCAATGACAGACTGAAATATCATACAATGCACAAGTATGAGTAGATTTACAAAACTGCTTACAAATGTTGAGGTGACCCTGAGATGCTGACCACATATTTTATCAATGCTATTCAATACCTGTTGGTGTCAAAAGTCAGGGGCAAATTATACACACACTGATTACTTGCAGACCTTTCCTGATGGATAATGCCCCAATATTTTTTTTTTTTTTTTATCTCAAATAGCGCACTGAGGGACACAATGTTTAAGTACCTAACAATGGATTACTTTAAAAGTGGCTACAGAGGTACACAGAAGTAAATGATTATCACAAACCACAGGCAATATTTTTTTTTCTTAAGTTATTAGTAGTGCATGTGCATGTCAGGTTCTCTATAAATTACATTATCAGTGTTTTAACTGTGTTGCCACTCACAGAAAGTATTTTTGATAAAATCAAACTTAAAGTGGTATTAAAAGTTTGGCTTTAAAAAAAAGAGAAAACAGCAAATATATTTACCGGCACTGTGCGGTGGTTTTGCCCAGAGCAGATCTGATCCTCTTTTTCTTGGGTCCCCCCCCGCCAGCGCTCATGGCTCCTCCCCCTTATGGGGGCATTGGTGCATGCGCGCATTGTGCATTCACACACAGAGCGTGTCTAGGCCCTGCCCCTGCTCTCTCCTCATTGACTAACTGGCTTTGATTGACATCAGTGTGAGCAAATAGCTCACACTGTTGCGTGAGCCAATGAGGAGAGAAAAACCTGGCAGAGCCAATGCTCTCATGCACATTGCTGAATCGAGATGGGGCTCAGGTAAGTATAGGGGGGGTGCACTCAGAAGGTTTTTTTTACCTTAAAGGGGAGTTCCACCCACAATTTCACTTTTTAAATATAAATACCCCTGTAATACACAAGCTTAATGTATTCTAGTAAAGTTAGTCTGTAAACTAAGGTCCGTTTTGTTAGGTTGTTACAGCATTTAGATAGTTTATAATCTAGAAATAGACCGTGGCCATCTTAAGTGTGGGCATCATGAAGCCAGACTGTATGACTTCCTGGATTTCAGCTTTGCATATCTCGCACATGCTCAGTGCACAAGCAATGTAATAGGTTTCAGTCAGGTTTGCAAGGACTACTGGGAAACATGATGCCTATCCCAGAAACCCTTGCAAATAGCCTAGGCAAATAAGGAGGAGGAAGTAATGAAGGACTACAAAATAAAGGTATTTACAAGCAACAAATTAAATAAAAATTGTCCATTCTGAACACTATGAGATTAGAGCATGCAGCACAGACAAACATAAAAAAATGGGTGGAACTCCACTTTAATAGATAGAATGCATTAAGGTAGAAAACCTTCTGTATTTAGAACCACTTCAATGACCAATTGGGAGGCTTTCAAGGTGGGAGGACAACCTTGACACACACAGGAAACGATGAGACTGGCATATAAAGAGGAACCTCTTATAGGTTTGGACCCACCAGTCAGTTTGATTTTTGGTTTCTACGAAAGGTAACCCTTATTGATGCATTTTTCCATTGTCTGCTCTGTTTGATTTGCAGGGGTTTGTAATGGGTTTTCTACAAGACACCTTTTGAAGGCCAAGCACACTTATGCTTCTTGAGCTACATTTGTTACTCATACCAGTGAAGACACAGTGATTCATTAGAAAGCTATCTTCGAAAAAACCTAATCATCTGAAGGGAAATGTGGGAGGTGTGTAATTGAGAAACGTGCTGCTCAGTTTTTAACAGCACATTTAATACTGCAGTCACAGTAATTTAGTAGCCAAAATTAAAATGCAATTCACCTCAAATCAACCGAAAAGGTTTAATCCAAGGAAGGCTCAAGCAGTTTTAGTAATTAACTTACTGAAAGGACAAGACAGTAAAATAAAGTTGCACACTTTATTTAAAATGTAAATGACTTTGCCAGCATGTAGAAGTCTGATGCCGTGGTACAGTATATTGTTTGGGAATATTTGTAAGTTCACGTGTCACTCAAAAATTCTAAGTTCTGTGAATGAATGAAGGAATAAATGAATGAAGGAATAAAAATGTGTCTGCAAAACATTTGGGCTATTTTTTTTTCTTTGCATAGAACTTACTGTCAATGTTTCAAATTCTGCATTTTAAATACACTGTATAAAATATACTATATTAGTATAATATCTGCAATCTGCACTCGTATTCAGATAAAAGGAACAATTAGCTGTTTTATATATCCACTTAAGCCCCGGACCAATATGCTGCCTAAAGACCCAAGGAGTTTTTACAGTTCGGGACTGCGTCGCTTTAACAGACAATTGCGCGGTCGTGCGACGTGGCTCCCAAACAAAATTGGCGTCCTTTTTTCCCCACAAATAGAGCTTTCTTTTGGTGGTATTTGATCACATCTGCGGTTTTTAATTTTTGCACTATAAACAAAAATAGAGCGACAATTTTGAAAAAAATTCAATATTTTTTACTTTTTGCTATAATAAATATCCCCCAAAAACATATATAAAAATATTTTTTTTCCTCAGTCTAGGCCGATACGTATTCTTCTACCTATTTTTGGTAAAAAAAATCGTAATAATCGTTTATCGGTTGGTTTGCGCAAAATTTATAGCGTTTACAAAATAGGGGATAGTTGTATTGCATTTTTATTTTTATTTTTTTTTACTACTAATGGCGGCGATCAGCCATTTTTTTCGTGACTGCGACATTATGGCGGACACTTCGGACAATTTTGACACATTTTTGGGACCATTGTCATTTTCACAGCAAAAAATACATTTAAATTGCATTCTTTATTGTGAAAATGACAGTTGCAGTTTGGGAGTTAAACACAGGGGGCGCTGTAACATTTAGTGTTCACTTGGTGTGTGTTTACAACTTATGGGGGGTGTGGCTGTAGGACTGACATCATCGATCGAGTCTCCCTTATATAAGGGATCACTCGATCGATACGCCGCCACAGTGAAGCACGGGGAAGCCGTGTTTACATGCAGCTCTCCCCGTTCTTCAGCTCCGGGGAGCGATCGCGACAGAGCGGCTATACACGAATAGCCGCGCCGTCGTCCCGGATCGCTCCCCGAGTCTTACCGACCTCCGCATGTACCGGGGGGGGGTCCCGATCGGACCCCCGACCCACGTCAAGCAGAGGACGTATAGGTACGTGCATGTGCCTGTCCGTGCCATTCTGCTGACGTATATTTACATGAGGAGGTCGGCAAGTGGATATACTGTACTTTTGTCTTGAACTACATTTATACCCGTTTTTTTTTTTTTAATCTGCACAATGATCCATTTGAATGAAAATATTATATAATATTCAGATTAAAATTAAAATGTAAATAATACAAAATAAATACCCTAAAACTCCTGCTTCCTCTTGAAGAGTGACAACACTGCAGGGACTGTAGTGAATTCACAGAAGCGTTGTTACCCTCAGCATCCATATAGGGCTGTGAAGTCATACACCCTGAGTAGCTTGGTTATCAGCATTATCACAACTGACTACCCTTCATCTCACTGCCAATCAGCTAGCCACTTAAAGTGGTTGTAAACCCTTAGGCCTTGTACACACGATCAGTCCAAACTGATGAAAACGGAATGAAGTCCAGTTTCATCAGTCCAAACCTACCGTGTGTATGCCCCATCGGACTTTTGTCCTTCAGACCAAAGTTTTAGAACTTGCTTTAAAATCGGACTGATGGACGCCTGGCCGTCGGTCAAAACCGATGGTTAGTACACAAAAGCATCGGTTCAAAACCCGCGCATGCTCAGAATCAAGTCGACGCATGCTTGGAAGCATTGAATTTTTTCAGCACGTCGTTTTTTTTTAAGTCACCGCGTTGGACTCGATCGGATTTTGAACTGATGGTGTGTAGGCACATCAGACCATCAGACTTCAGCCTTCAGTCCGTTTTCATCGGATGGACTGATATCCTTACATATACTCAGTGAAGTGACTAACCTCAGGTGATGCACAGAGATAAAACAAGTCCTCCAGTGGCTCATGCAGATTACTTACTCTATTAAAACAGGTTAAAAAGAACAGATTGATGTTTACTGGGAGAAGAGGAAGCTGTGGGGGAGGAGGGGATTTTAAAGGGACTTTCTTTTATTATAGTCAGAACTGAAAAGTAAATTAGCAAAAATATTTTTTTGCCAGGTAAATATGACATATCACATATAAATGCACTGTCATCTGCAGCTAGCAACTGTAGGTGTTTGGTCTCCTGTACTACTGAAAAGAGTCTTAGTTAATATTCCAATCGCACACAATTCAAATATTCCAATTGCACACCTTCCTTGAAAAACGGGCAATAAGTGCAAAAATGGGTGCTGAGCTTGGAACTGGAACAACAAATTATACGAACATATTCGCCAGCACACCGCGGATCGTACAAAACGTCCAAAAGTTTAATGAAGTGAAAACAGGACCTCTTCGTCAGGCAAGTGATGGTCTAAAACCAATCTCATTCATCCCATCCCTCCTCCGGAGTCTGCTGTTTGACCTCTTAATGCTTCAGAACAGTGGCAGCTGGTCCACAAGGGGTGCTGGGGGGCCATCCCCAGCCTGCACCATCTGTGCGGCCGTGCATTGTGCAGGGCACCGGACCAACAGGTTTCTACCAGGTCCGTCACCCCCTCACAGGCACGTGACCACATCCTGATGCCCCACTTGGCCAGTTTTATATTGCCTTCCCACCCTGAGATCCCAGCCAATACCAGTGGCTTCCGGCTTCCGGCCAATCAGGACAGGAAGACCCAGAACCCAGAAAGAAGACCGGGTGAAGACAGAAGCTGCAGCGTCAGACAGTTGGAGGGCTCTGCCTTAGTTTGCCCCCCTAAAATCCTCCAACACCAGCAGCCACTGCTTCAGAAGTGTGTGAAGATGTGGCCAAGTGGAACTCTTTGGCCACCAACTCTCTGGCCCAACTTTAGGCTCAGCTAGGTGCCCCCCCCCCCAATTGCTTCCCCTCCCCCCTGTGGAAGTCGCCAGCAGAGTTTTCTGCCATTTTTTATACTTACCTTTTTCCAAAGTCTTTAGCCCATTCACATGATACACAGAGTCCTCCTCTGCTTAGGTCTTCACCTGGCACTGGGCAATCCTCATTAATGAAGAGAGTGGTGCGGATGTGATTACATCAGTGCGACTCTCTGAACCATTGCACAGTGAATGCAGGGCCCTTAAGGGGGTGAGCCCATTATATCCTGCACACAAAATCTCCTTAGTCGTAACCTGATACATAAAATGGGTTGAGTGATGTTAAGCATCACCCAAAAATCTGAAGACATTTTGTAGCAAAAACAGCACTGCGGGAGACAGCTTCAGATTGAAGGTGAGTACTTCAATGTGAGCTGTTTTTTTTTTTAATATATATATACTTGCAGAAACATTTAAAAAAAAAACACCTAGCCCAAAGTTGGGCTTTAATTTACACTGCAAAGCTGATCCAATAGGATTTAGGCGCTCTGTAAATCTGTACAATTCAGTTAATAACTAACCAGCATTGACCAATTTGACCGCTGAGGACAAATTCAGAGACTAGAGATTTATTTCCATTAAAATCACATTTTGCTTTGCTGTTCTTATTAAATATTAACAATGGATCTTTTGTAATTTGTTATACTAATCTATGTCGTACCTTTTAATAAATAGCAATAGCTATTTAGTCTGGATAAAGAAATATTTCTAACTGACCAAATATTTGATAGATTTTGATTTGTTAACATTTATCTCTCCCTATTCAATTTAATAAACATTTATTAAGCATTTTAATGTTTTCATCATACCATGAAAAATATGGCACTACCGTTTTCTAAGCATCTATTGCATTAACGAAATTATCCTCAGTGGACATGTAATGTATTAAAAATGTAAATTTTAATTATATAGGTAAATAAGAATAACATCATTGTGAAAAGTGAATTATACGGTATTTAAAATGTAATCTATCTATCTATCTATCTATCTATCTATCTATCTATCTATCTATCTATCTATCTATCTATCTATCTATCTATCTATCTATCTATCTATCTATCTTTTATACCTCTCTATCTCTCTTTCTATGTTTGTATAATATCTCATCTCATATTAAAGAAGAGAACTAAGCATTCTCGAAAACTTGCACTACAAATTATATTCAGTTAGTCATTAATTTGCCATATTTTTTCATTCTTGCTAGCTGTTATGATTGCTGAATATAACTATATTAGCAACATATCCCAGTTTCTGCACCTGGCAGGGCTGCTAATATGCAAATGATTATTTGCATATTTGATATGATAATTTGTTGTTGGTATATCTTTAATGTGGACTAAAACACAAAAAGAAGATATTTGCTATGCTATTAGCCACTTCTACAAATTGAAATAGTGCCTAAGCAATACCCTGAAAGTTATATTTGTGCCAACATTTTAATGCTTTCCTGCAGTGTGAATTTAAGGTACTGCTGCTTCCGATTGCTAGTCTCAAGAAATTTGGAGAGAAATTGGGTGATATCAATAATGTGCTGCTTATTGTTTTTTAGACTAAACCATACGCTAGGCAGATTTCATCTGGTTCTTGATGAACTGTCTGAAATTCATTATGTGAGTTGTCCTGTCTGCCTCCTTCCAGCTGACAACCTTTAATTGAAACATTGAGGGAGCTGGACAGAAAATTCTCAGCCAAACAGCGGCTGCATCCAATCAGAGGCATCTGCTGTTTGGGTATTATGACAGCTGTCTGTGGTTGTTGTCAGAATACAATAGGCACAGCAGGAAATTGGTCCATTTGCACTGGATAATGTGGATGGGGGAATCTGTTAGATTTTCATTGTTCAGTCCATGGATATTCCTGCTTCAGCTTCATTCAGTCTTACCCCACCAACAATTAGATCACAAGTCACCAGGCTGGGGGCAGCTCTGACATGTGAAAGGAAAGTCCTGCCTCTACAAAGATGGCTGCCTTCAGGCAGAAATACTGAGCAGAACAAGGCATCGTCATGGAGAAAAGATCAGCAGCAAGAAACCCACTGGCAATACTAGTGAATATTCCTTTATCCTCTGCGTGCCTTTTTTTTAGCACAGATTCCACCACAATACAGGCTCCCTTTGAAGTCTAACTAAAGGCAAAACTTTTTTGTTGTTGTTTTAAATGAAGCAGAGAGGTATTATAAAACCTGTCAGATTTTATTGCTATTTCCCTATCAGGCTTTCTTCATGTCCTGTTTGCTGTTATCACTGAGAATGAAAGTGGAAGAAAAGCCCTAATTTTGGGTTGCCACCAAAACTGAAATAGAGGGGAAATCTTCCAGTGGGGGCACTAATTATGGTGACCTGGGACACCCCTGGATTACCTCACTTTGGAATGATTTCTTCTTATGCCCTGTTTTGGTGAAAGGGCAGGAAGTGAAAGGAAATCTCCCAAATGAGGCACAAATTAAAACAAAAATCACAGGGATTATAACTTTCTCTTACTCTATCCAAAATGAAAAAAAGGTTTTGCCTTTAGTTCTAATTTAAGATCATTGGGATTCTTTAGGTAGATGTGCCTGCCTGCATTATTTACAATTCCAACATGCTGATGAGAAGTAGTGACCATATACATCACTATTTCTACATGTATATAACATGTATATAAGTGTAAGTGCTTTTTTCACAGAAAGGGTTTATTTTTTATTTTTATTAAAGTGGTTGTAAACCTAGAAAAAAACTTTTTACTGCCTCTTTAAGGTATAATAAAACTGCTTTGTGGTGTTTACCTGGTTGATCCTGCCTGTGCCCCTCCTGCTCAGAGTAAACACGCTATGCATAACTACCAATCCATGCTAGAGTGGTCAGTTTACATCTTTTGTCATCCCGCTCTCCTCCCTCTGTCCGTACAGGCACACTGTGCAAAAGCAAAGCATGCTTGTGGAAATCCCTGGTCTATATATAGTGGGGATCGAAAATTTGGGCACCCCAGATAAAAAATTGTATCAATGTGCATAATGAAGCCAAGGAAAGATGGAAAAATCTCCAAAAGGCATCAAATTACAGATTAGACATTCTTATAATATGTCAAAAAAAGTTAGATTTTATTTCCATCATTTATGGTCTTCCCAGATGATGATTGAGAACAATCCATGACACTGGCAGGTCTCAGCTTTGCAAAGGGGGCAGTGTATGCTATAAATTCTGCAGGGTGCCCAAACTTTTGCAGACGCCATTTTTTTGTTTTCTGTAATTTTGAAAGTGTAAATGATGGAAATAAAATCTAACTTTTTTTGACATATTATAAGAATGTCTAATCTGTAATTTGATGCCTTTTGGAGATTTTTCTATCATTCCTTGGCTTTGTTATGCACATTAATACAAATTTTTACCTGGGGTGCCCAAACTTTCGATCCCCACTGTAAAGACGCGACCCCCATCCATCCCTTCTACCGTGACTGATGGTAGATCCACCTCCAGCCACACCTCCTTTTTTGTAGTCAGTGCAAAGCCACACCCCCGGCCCATCCCTCCTTCGTTGACTGACACCAGATGCCCCTCTAGCCACTCCTCTCCTTCTGTAGTCAGTGCAAAGCCATGCCCCTGCCCATCCCTCCATCTTGATTGATAGCAAATTCCCCTCCAGCTGCTCCTTCCCTCCCCCATGTGTAATGACATACATGCCCCCATACTGGAAATACCCATTAGCAGGTCCGTGCATCACTTTAGATCACGTGACCTACAATCTATAAGTTGGGGAATGCATTAATGGCAAGCTTTTGCAGAAAACCAACCACACATCATGACAGGCATACATATCTCTATGGAAAACTGTTTTTTTTTTTTTTTAATACTGATGTTCACAACTACTTTAAAGTGTTACTAAACCCAGAACCTGCATTCACTATATCTGGTCTCCCACAGTACACAGCACATGGAAATGTAAGAGCCGGTTCGCACAGGGGCAACGCGACTTCCAGCACGACTTTGGGAGGCAACTTGGACACGACTTGAGTATGAATCATCAGGCAACTTACAAGGCAACTTCAAGTTGCCTCCAGGACAGTACAAGGCAACTTCAAGTCGCCTCCAGGACAGGAGGCTTTCCAGTGGCCAATCAAACAACAATCAGCTCTGTGGGAGGGAGGGGTTTGCCTGAGAAATGTATGTTATCTTCCTGTTTTGTTGCTTCAGTTAAGACAGTGATCAGACTTCTGAGGCAACTTCCATTGAAATCAATGGATACAAGTTGCCTACAAGTCGGATTGAAGTAGTACAGGAACCTTTTCTGAAGTCGGAGCGACTTTAGTAGTGTGTATTAAGACGGCTCCATTCACTTCCATTGATTTTCTCAACCACACGACTTGGGGCAACTTCAAGTCGGATCCCAGGTCGTCCCTGTGTGAACCGGCTCTAATTATTTTAGTAAATATAAACAAATAAATACCTTTTCTCATCAGCAGTATATAGCAGCCTTGTGACATCTATCAGTTCCTAGTAAAGCTTGTAGGAGGAGTTTTCATTCTCCCCTGATCCTTTGTCTGGACATGTCTGAACACTGCTGATTGGCCCTGTGCTGATCACATGCACCCTCCCAAGAAAAAAAAGAAAAAACTCCAGCAATACACACTAAACTGAGCATGTGCAGCCCGTCCCCAGGCTCTGTAAATATCAGGTTATTATTTGGAGACAGTGGAAGAAGAGGGGGATCAGAGAAACAGGATCAAACGGCCTTCATACACAATACAAAGGATTAACCCCATAGGTTCCACAGTGAGTATAACAAGCATGCTTTAATGCATATACAGACTGATATTACTGTTGTGGGTTTAGTAACACTTTAATCAAATTTTGGCTATATCCAATAGTTTGTTTAGATTCAAAAGCTCCTTCAGTTTAAATGTATTAAGCTCCACTAATTCTTTTCAGAAGTAGTATTTTTTTTTTAATGTGCCAGGTTTTATGTATTTACCATAAAACATAGCATATAAACTATAAGGTAAGATTGGCCTCTATTACAGTAATCCATATACAAAAGCTTTTAACAGCAGTGACAAATTACTTAATAAAAATATTTAAAAAAAGGCAATTAAACTTTTTTTTATATTTTAATATTACAATTTGAATGCCTCCACTTGTTGAATTGAACATGTAATCCTGGCTTGACCACCGGAGTATGGAATGAGAACTGTAAAACACATTATATTAAAAAGAGTCACAGGCAATGTGAAAGATCTCGAATCTATTCAGGGCATGTACTTCATTACAGGCTTTGCAAATTAAAACACAAATAGGATTAGAAGAGAATAATGTAACAATCTCACAGTAAGGTCCCTGGAGCATTAAGTCATAAATTGGGTTTGCATTAAATTGTGCCTGCAGTATTGAATTCAGAGAAATTGCTGTAGGCCAGAGATAAAGCATACTCGCTATTCACCAAATCCGGCATGTTCATGGACATGCATTAAATTTGTTGAACAAGATACAAAAATCTCCTATTTCATATCTGAACGTAGAATGTGGGCACAGCATGTCAAACATAGCAGGATGTAATGAATTGAAATAAGAAGTCTCATGCATAATACGTATCTGATAGGGCTGAATACATGGCATACATTATGACAAGGCTGGAGGTAGACTGTGGATTCAGGAACTAGCATACCTTTACTGACAAAGATGAAACAGGAAGATTTTAATAAATGAAAAAGATATTATTTCAATGAATAGCTTTGGAAATAAGCAAATATAACATTAACCCCCAAACCCATTTTTTAGGTATTGATGCCTGGGAGTCGATGCGGCTTTTAAATCAGGCCATCGCTTGATTGGCTCTCACAGTAGTCACATGATTGGGAGCTTGTACCGCTGGCTTCTGCATAGAAGCCGTAACCAAGAGTTGTATGCGACAGCTAGGTCAGTGTGCTGGAAGTATGCAATGAGCGTGCTTTCAGCAAACATCCTTAGGCTGCAAATATGCAGGTGGATGCATATACTGTATGTGGCAGCTGGGTGTTAAAGCCCACTAATGATGGCCTCATGTGTGCTACTGCTCCTTAATCACAGTTCATGCTAAGTGGTAGACCAGGTTTTGTTGTCCGATTACAGTTTAGTAAGCTAACTGTGCTGTATGGCAGGGGTGCCTTGGCTTATAGCAAATCCTTTGCTGTATATGGCAGTTCACATATACAGTGCACCCAGAAAGTATTCACAGTGCATCACTTTTTCAAAAATTTTTATGATACAGCATTATTCCAAAAATAATTAAATTCATTATTTTCCTCAAAATTCTACAAACAATAATGACAACGTGAAAAAAGTTTGTTTGAAATCTTTGCACATTTATTTAAAAAAAAAAAGCAAAAAAAAATCACATGTACATAAGTATTTACAGCCTTTCCTATGACACAAGCTGAGGTGCATTCTGTTTCCACTGATCATTCTTGAGATGTTTCTACAACTTGATGGGAGTCCTCCTGTGGTAAATTCAGTTGATTGGACACGATTTGGAAAGACACATGTATAGTAACATTTTTGACTTTTACCTATAAAAAGGCTTACCTGTAGGTAAAAAAAAAAATGTCCTCGTTCTAAGGTAAGTATTTCATAATGAGCTAGTATGCAGGTGGCACCAATAAAAAAAAATATTTTGACTATACAACCGCTTTAACAATGCATGTCAGAGCACAAACCAAGCCACGAAGTCCAAGGAATGTTCTGTAGACATCTGAGACAGGATTGTATCAAGGCACAGATCTGGGGAAGGGTACAGAAAAATTTCAGTAGCATTGAAGGTCCCAATAAGCACAATGGCCTTCATCATCGATAAATGGAAGAAGTTTGGAACCACCAGGACTTTTCCTAGAGTGGGCCACCAGCCAAACTGGGCGGTTGGTGGAGATCCTTAGTCAGGGAGGTGACCAAGAACCTGATGGTCACTCTGACAGAGCTTCAGTGTTTCTCTGTAATGGGAGGAGAACCTTCCAGAAGAACAACCATCTCTGCAGCACTCCACCAATCAGGCCTCTATGGTAGAATGGCCAGATGGAATCCACTCCTCAGTAAAATGCACATGACAGACCACCTGGAGTTTGCCAAAGGGCACCTGAAAGACTCTCAGACCATGAGCAACAAAATTCCCTGGTCTGATGAAACAAGAATTTAACTCTTTGGCCTGAATGGCAAGCGCCATGTCTGGAGACAACCAGGCACCGCTCATCACCTGCCCAATACCATCCTTACAGTGAAGCATGGTGGTGGCAGCACCATGCTGTGGTGATATTATTTAGTGGCAGGAACTGGGAGACTAGTCAGGATTGAGGGAAAGATGAATGCAGCAATGTACAGAGACATCCTTGATGAAAACCTGCTCCAGAGCACTCTGGACCTCAGACTGAGGCAATGGTTCATCTTCCAACAGGACAACGACCCTAAGCACACAGCCACGATAACAAAAGAATGGCTACGGGACAACTCTGTGAATGTTCTTAAGTGGCCCATCCAGAGCCCAGACTTGAACCCGATTGAACATCTCTGGAGAGACCTGAAAATGGCTGTGCACTGACGCTCCCCATCCAACCTGATGGAGCTTGAGAGGTCCTGCATAGAAGAATGGGATAAACTACACAAAAATAGGTGTGCCAAGCTTGTAGCGTCATCCTCAAAAAGGCTTGAGGCTGTAATTGGTGCCAAAGGTGCTTCAACAAAGTATTGAGCAAAGGCTGTCAATACTTATATACATGGGATTTTTTTTTTTTTAATAAGTTTGCAAAAATTTCAAACAAACTTCTTTCACGTTGTCAATATGGGGTATTGTTTGTAGAATTTTGAGGAAAATAATGGATTGAATGCATTTTGGAATAAGGCTGTAACTTAACAAAATGTGAAAAAAGTGAAGCGCTGTGAATACTTTAGCTTTTAACATGATGTTTTTCCTTTCTTGACTGGAGAGTCTGCTTTATAAAACCACCATGACATAATTATAATCCATAAGACAGTTAAATAACTAAAATAAAACCAGCCTTTTGTTTAGCTGTAGTAGCCTATCAGTTATGCTTCAGATACTTTTATATCATCTTCTACCTTTTATAGTTGGGGATTTTTTTATTTTGCTTGTTAAAATATAAAACCATATGGCAAGTGTCATGGCAGTAATTCTTCATCTGGTTAAATTATGGACTCCAGAAAGGACGGCGGATACAATATTTGATTTGACAGTCATTACTTTGCAGTGTTAGAAAATTAATGCAGCGTTACACTTCCTCTGTACAGGGGGTTATTTAATCGCATATTGATTTTGCACCTTGCTTTTACAAGAAAATGAAGTTTGAACTTTTGTGATATATCTTTTGCTTGCTCTGAATACAGAGGTGATGACGAGTACATTAAATATAATTGATAGCTACATTTTGAAACATAAAGAGGTTTCATAAAATATAAGGGGCTGGTGCCATATAGAAATAAAATGAAAGAGATAAAAAATTTAAAATCTGTCATGTAGTCTAAAATTCATCTATTGCTAGTCTTGCTTTGCTCCATTACTTTCTTGTGGAACCAGATGTGACTGTTTTATTGTTTTATTACACAAGTTTTACATGAAAATATTTTCTTTGAAAATGCATAATATATATATATATATATATATATATATATATATATATATATATATATATATATATATATATATATATATAAAGGTTATATCCAGAAAACTGCACCTTCTTTTTTTAACATTTTAAATTCAATTTATTTATTCACTTTCTGGAGATAAAAGATAAAGTAAACAAAAAGCCTCTTGGAGTTATGGGGGGCGCTTCATAGCACTTACCTAGACAGGTCACCTAAACATAAATGAACATCAGATAGATATATAAATCAAAATCCCTCCCACTCACTTTATAACAAACCACAGACATGACACAGAGTAAAAATAAGTATTGCTTTTGAAATAATTTCATTGCAAAATGGAGAGAAGCAAAAGTTGAACTAAGCATTTGTATTGTTTCTTTTATATAGATTTTGCACACTTAACAAGCAGTTGTAACAACCCATCACTGACCTCTGTAGCTGCAGACATTGTGCAACAATTCATTCTCACATTTGACAAGAGATGCAGGGAAATTGTTGGGTCACAGCATTCTACTCTTCCTGTGTGCCTTCTCTGTGTTTGTACTAGAGATTAAAAAGCTGACAAGCTGTCAGATCACTGCTGGACCCAAGGGAATAAGATTGGCTTTGCTGATTAAATAAAAATGATTTTCCCTATTGTAAATTTTGAGGATGAGTTGTGAAATATGGTAACTGATATTGTTCTTTAGCCATTCTCCTCCTCCTCGTTGCATCACTACCCAGTGAGTCTCTAACTGGGACAAGTATGTAAATCAGATGTTCTGACACTTTACTGTCCAACATTCAGCTTGTGTGAGTGAGTGAGTAACTTGTATAGCGCTAAAAATTAGAACGGAATCGCCTCAAGGCGCTTTTTGTCCTTCAGAAGAGGTGGGTCTTAAGTTTTTTCCTGAAGACCCAATGGTTTTCTTCCATGCGGATGTTCATTGGTAGAGCATTCCATAGCCGTGGTTCGTTCTCCTTTAGATTTGTAGCGGGACTTGGGGATGTGGAGGAGATTTTGATTATATGATCGGAGGGCCCAAGGGGTGTGGTGTTTTATTTTCTCGCATAAATATTGAGGCACTTTTCTTTGTGTGCATTTGTGGGTGAGGCAGAGGGTCTTGAATGTAACCCAATCCTTTACAGATAGCAAATGGAGAGCCCTCAAGGCCGGGGTGATTGATTCCCATGTTTTTTTCCTCTTATCAGTCTTGCTGCTGTGTTCTGGACGACTTGTGAAATTTGGTATTTGGGTAGACCTAGGTTGATGGTGTTTGTGTAGTCGATTCGGGAATTGATGAGTGTTCCAACTACTGCTCCTTTGTCCTCTTCCGGGATGAATGGGATGAGTCTGCACAGCAAGGGGAGAAGATAGTGGGATCCGCTGACTACTGATCCTATTTGTGCATCCATAGTCATGTCTGATTCAAAGATGACTCCGAGGCTTTTGACTTTGGTGCTTGGGGTGATGATTTGTCCAAGAATGGTGGAATGGTGAGAAGACGGAGCTGCGATACTGTGAAAATGCGCGTTCGAGAGAACGGGGCGGTGCATGCTGGTCGCTCAGCTGCACCGTATCCTGGAAAACATTATGCTTGTGGGTTTCACATGCCCACAAGCAATATGGGAAAAGCCAGGAAGTTATTTTATACGTTGATTTTTTATATTAAACCGGACATCGGAGGACACATTTTTCTAAAGACGTGAGTGTTAAATGTCTATGTTATGACCTTAAGAAAGGTTTAAAAAAGCAAAAAATATTACATGTTGTTGGAACTCCGCTTTAAGTCAGAGACTCACTAAGTAGTGAAGCAAGGATGAGGATGACAGTCCTGAAGCGCAGACATAAGAACAATTTAACTGCAGTCACAATATTTTTGTTCAGGTGTTCCCCTTAACCACTTGCTTACTGGGCACTTAAACCCCCTTTGTGCCCGGACCAATTTTCAGCTTTCAGTGCTTTCACACTTTGAATGTCTATTAACATGGTACCCAAATGAATTTTTTGTCCTTTTTTTCATACAAACAGAGCTTTCTTTTGGTGGTATTTGATCACCTTTGGACTTTTTATTTTTTGCACTATAAATGAAAAAAATTCGAACTTTTCATTTATGCGATAAAATTTAGCAAATTATTAATTTTTCTTCATAAATTTTGGCCAAAATTTATACTGCTACATATCTTTGGAAAAAATAACCCAAATTAGTGGATATTATTTGTTCTTTGTGAAAGTTAGAGAGTCTACAATCTATGGTGCAAATCATAAAAAAATTATCACACCTGATGAACTGGTGGCTTTATCTAATTTCTTGCGACCCGAACACGCCAGGAAAGTACAAATACAAGTACAAATACAAGTACAAATACCCCCCAAATGACCCCTTTTTTTAAAGTAGACATTCCAAGGTATTTAGTACGATGCATGGTGAGGACCATCAGGTGTTCTAGGAGCATAAATTACACATCTAACTTGTTGACTACCTATTACACTTTTGAAGGCCCTGGAGCACCAGGACAATGGAAACGCCCACAAAGTGACCCCATTTTGGAAAGCTAACACCCCAACGTATAATCTATGAGGCATAATGAGTCTTTTGAATGGTTCTTTTTTTCCAGAAGTTTTTGGAAAATGTGGAAAAAAGATGAAAACGCTAATTTTTACGCAAAGTTGTCCATTTATAAGATATTGCCAACACATAGCATGTACATTGAAAAAATGACACCCCAAAATACATTCTGCTACTCCTCCTGAGTATGGCGAAACCGCATGTGTGGGACTTTTTCACAGCCTGGCCACATATAGAAGCCCAAAATGCAGGGAGCACCATCAGGTGTTCTAGGAGCATAAATTACACATCTAACTTGTTGACTACCTATTACACTTTTGAAGGCCCTGGAGCACCAGGACAATGGAAACGCCCCCAAAGTGACCCATTTCGAAAAGCTAACACCCCAGTGTATAATCTATGAGGCATAATGAGTCTTTTTAACGGTTTATTTTTTTCCAGAAGTTTTTGGAAAATGTGGAAAAAAAAAAGGCAATTGTTTTTACGCAAAGTTGTCAATTTATAAGATATTGCCAACACATAGCATGTACATAGCAAAAATGACACCCCAAAATACATTCTGATACTCCTCCTGAGTATAGCGATGCCACATGTGTGGGACTTTTTCACAGCCTGGCCACATACAGAGGCCCAATATGCAGGGAGCACCATCAGGTGTTCTAGGAGCATAAATTACACATCTAACTTGTTGACTACCTTTTACACTTTTGAAGGCCCTGGAGCACCAGGACAATGGAAACGCCCACAAAGTGACCCCATTTTGGAAAGCTAACACCCCAACGTATAATCTATGAGGCATAATGAGTCTTTTGAACGGTTCATTTTTTTACAGAAGTTTTTGGAATATGCGGGAAAAAAAATGAAAACGCCATTTTTTATGCAAAGTTGTCCATTTATAAGATATTGCCAACACATAGCATGTACATAGCAAAAATTACACCCCAAAATACATTCTGCTACTCCTCCTGAGTATGGCGATACCACATGTGTGGGACTTTTTCACAGCCTGGCCACATACAGAGGCCCAATATGCAGGGAGCACCATCAGGTGTTCTAGGAGCATAAATTACACATCTAACTTGTTGACTACCTATTACACTTTTGAAGGCCCTGGAGCACCACAACAATGGAAACGCCCACAAAGTGACCCCATTTTGGAAAGCTAACACCCCAACGTATAATTTATGAGGCATAATGAGTCTTTTGAACGGTTCATTTTTTTACAGAAGTTTTTGGAATATGCGGGAAAAAAAATGAAAACGCCATTTTTTATGCAAAGTTGTCCATTTATAAGATATTGCCAACACATAGCATGTACATAGCAAAAATTACACCCCAAAATACATTCTGCTACTCCTCCTGAGTTTGGCGATACCACATGTGTGAGACTTTTACACAGCCTGGCCACAGCCCAACATGCAAGGAACACCATCAGGTGTTCTAGGGACACATAGCATGCACATACCAATAATTACACCCCAAAATACATTATGCTGAGCAAAGGGTAAACAAAAGATTACCTGTGGTTTTAGTAGCGCAGTTGTCCACAGGAGGATAGGTCCAGGCAGCAGGCAGGGACTTGGTCAGCAAAAGCGAACACAATTGTCCAGGCAACAGGCAGGGATATTGTTCATAGTCAGTACAGGCAGCAGGTAGGGATACTGTCCATATACAGTGCAGGGTCAGTGCAGGCAGAGATTGTCAGCAGTGCCAAAATATTGGTCCTGGTAGTAGGCAGGTCCATGTGGTGTGGTCAGTTCATGTGACAGTCAGAGGCATGATGGCATAGGTCCTACAGGCAGCAGGCAGAAGTAGGGCCTCATTCAGGACAGAATGGGGACAGGGGTAGAGACTTCTCCCACCCAAATCTCCTTGAAGCCTTCAAGTCTCCAGACCCTAATCTAGGATGAGGAAACAAAAACAATTGTTTTCTTCATCTAGAAAATAAATTCTGGAGCCCCTCACATATGTGAGACCCCTGTGCTATAAAACCCACTAGTCCACTGGCAGGGTAAAAGATCAGTCCAAGAGGCAGGCAAAAAGCATGTTCAAACAGTCCAGGGTCAGTTCCAGATCAGGCAGAAGTATGTACAGAATCGGTAGGCAGAAGCATGGTCGAATAATAAGCCAGGGTCAGTTCTAGATCAGGCAGAGGTATGTACAGAATTGGTAGGCAGAAGCGTGGTCAAATAACAGTACAGGATCAGTTCCAGATCAGGCAGAGGTATACACAGAATCAGTAGGCAGAAGCGTGGTCAAATAACAGTCCAGGATCAGTTCCAGATCAGGCAGAGGTATGTACAGAATCGGTAGGCAGAAGCGTGGTCAAATAACAGTCCAGGATCAGTTTCAGATCAGGCAGAGGTATAAACAGAATCAGTAGGCAGAAGCGTGGTCGAATAACAAGCCAGGGTCAGTTACAGGGCAAGCAGAGGCATAAGGGGTGTGAAGGTAAATGGCAGGAAGTGAGGGTTATGTTTACCATACTTCACTAATAATTTAGCGAGGTATGGTAAAGGCGGAAACAGCCAACTACGCAGAGGCTTTGAGGAAAGCCCTTCTGGTTCGTCCGTACGGTGCCACATGCTGCTGTGTTCTTTCTGTGAAGGTTTCGGAACAGGGGCAAACTTGTATAAAAATTGTCCACATACAAGTGGTCGCCTTTCTCCATGAGTGGGTTTAGGAGTTCCCAAACGACTTTCCCGCTGGTTCCTATGTAGTCTGGGCAATTAGGGTGGTTTAGCTGGCTGTCCTTTCCTTCGTATACAATGAAGGCATACGTATACCCTGTGGCTCGGTCGCACAATTTATTCATTGTAGTGTAGGAATCTCATGATCATTAGATATCTGGTTCTGGGCATCCCACACAGAATATAAGGCCCAAAAATGTTTTAAACTCCTCCACTGTTAGGGCTCTTCACTCGTAGGGACAGGCATAATAGGACATTGGGTTACTTGATATAAATTGTTGTGCATAAAGGTTGCACTGGGCCACAATTGAGGCAAGCATGTCCTCAGTAAAACATTTCTGTGTCCCTGAAAGGGGGAATGTTGGCTTCTCCTGAATTAGGAGGAAGCCACAAGGGGTTCTGAAGGGAATAGGGAAGGCTGGCATCAGACCTAACCCTTTGGGACTGAGGTGACACCCCACTGGTACGTGACCTTGCTTGCCGAGGTACTGCGGTGCTGGTAGATGGCACTGCAGTGCTGGTGGATGGCACTTTGGTGCTGGTGGATGGCACTGCCTCCTCAGCGGAACGCCTTTGTCTGGTGGGCGGGGCCCTCCTCCTCCTCTGAGGCTGTCATTGTTCCACTGCTAAGTATCGTCTCGTAGTCAACGTCAGATTCGGTGTCCGAATTTGCGGAGGAATCCGAATCGGAGAGCTCCCCGTTGCTCCCGTCAGCCGCAAGAATTTCGTATGCCTCCTCGGCTGAAAATAATCTTTTAGACATTGTTGGTGATGACACTGATACATGGCACTAGTGACACTAATAAAAGATTGGCACGTGGCACTAATGACACTGACGGGTGGCACTGACGGCAGATGGCACTGGCAGATGGCACTGGCACAAGCAGATGGGACAGGCAAATGGGACTAGCAGATGGCACGGGCAGATGGCACGGGTAGATGACACGGCAGATGGCACTGATGGCAGATGGCACTGGCAGGTAGCACTGGCAGATGGCACGGGCAAGTGGCACGGGCAGATGGCACTGGCAGATGGCACTGATGGCAGATTGCACTGGCAGGTAGCACTGATGGCAGATTGCACTGGCAGGTAGCACTGATGGCAGATTGCACTGGCAGGTAGCACTGATGGCAGATTGCACTGGCAGGTAGCACTGATGGCAGATTGCACGGGCAGATGGCACGGGCAGATGGCACTGGCAGGTAGCACTGATGGCAGATGGCACGAGCAGATGGCACATTGCACTGGCAGGTGGCACTGATGGCAGTTTGCACTGGCAGATGGCACTGGCAGGTGGCACTGGCAGATGGCACTGGAAAGTGGCACTGGCAGGTGGCACTGACAGGGACTGTGGGCACTGTTTTAACAGTAACCTTTTTTTTAACTCACTGTAACTTTAGATCTCTCTCTCTCCTATCTGTCTGTGTGTGAGGAGAGAAAGCCGGTGAAGAGAGATGATCTCATATGTTTACATTTGAGATCATTTCTCATTGGACAGCAAGATCGAGTGCTAAATGGCCTCTGTGATTGGCCATTCAGCACGATCTGTTATTGGCTGTGTCCAAGACAGATTTGGTATTTTCTTTAGGGCCAGTTCACACCACATACAGTCTAGTGCATTTTTTTCTGCATCAAAAATGCATGGAAAGTAGGTGCAGCGCTACCCCCTCAGGAGCCACTGATTGATTTGGGATCGGCATATTAAGTTACCTCTATGTGATGTCTAGGGGTGAAGGTAGTGAGCAGAGCAATAACTGAATGTCCAATCTGTAGTTGAAGTTTTCTGAATGCTTTATTTTCTTGGCCCAACACGACCAACATCAACTTGAGGTAGACAGGAAAGGTTAATGAAATAAAGTAACTTTGCAGTATCAGGCCTTGGATAAGGAAAAGCAGTCCTGCTTTTCTACAGCTGTAACGATACATCGCCACTCTAGCCAGAGTGGGTGAAGTGCCCCTGGACAGACCTCTGCCACAGGCCTGGCAGCCAGGGTGTCACTTTAGGTTGCTGGGAGGAACAAGTCTCTGCCACCGACTTGGCTCTGATTAAATTAAGATGCCAGATGAAACCTCTGCCACAGGCTCAATGCTGACAATGTGAACAGCAGAGCGAATCCTCCCGATAGGTCATGTTGAAGTCACCGGTTGACAGTGCAAATGTTCCTGTCAATGTCCGGTCACCAGATCCCCGATGGTTCATTAAAGCTTTTTTGGATAACCTGCCTCCGGGTTTTCCTCAAGCCTATCCCCCACAGAACGGCATACAGCCTGGGATCTCCTCAGTAGAAGTGGGGACCCAGTAAGTCGCTGGGGCCCCTTTGTGGCATCAGTTGCTCCAGGCCAGGAAGGCCCAGAGTCAGGAACTCTGCATAGCGCACGACCCCAGGCCAGGTAGGCCATAGTGGTGGGGCCCGCGATTGTGCGCACACCCTAAAGGTGGGTGCCACACCCGGAACCAGAAACCCGCGAAGAACACAGAACCACGGCCTCCACCACAGAAATACCCCTCCCTAGCATGCACAGCGAGGCCCAACTCCTCTCATAGGCTGCTGGGAAGAAGTGGCTCCGCCTGGATCCCTCTGGCGCCATCTGCCGTCCAGAGATGAAACCGTATCTCTGAACGCACAGACTGACCCACAGGACAATCCAGGATTTGGCGACAGCCAAATTTACCAAAATCAAGAATGAGAGCAACATAACTCTCTCATTCCCCACTAAATTTAACATAGCGTCCTTTCTGAAAGTAAAAGGGCGCTACACAGGTTATATGGTTTTCAATGGCATAGTTCACACCAGTGTTTGCAGTTCCAGTGCATTCCAGTTCCAAAAAAGTAGAACATGCATTTTCTTTGCACTGGACTGTACTGACCTAAACGCACCAAAAACACACTGAAAAACACACATCCTTATTCAAGGTTTAGAAAAAAGAGCAGGAAAAAATGCACTGCACTGCATCAAGAACACACCAAAAACGCACTGGAACGCATCAAAAATGCGTCAAAAACATGCATGAAGAAAAGCATCTGGAACGCATCCGGACTGTGTTTCTATGGTGTGAACTGGCCCTTAATATTTATGGTTAGCAACATATACCCACACCCAGAAATTGTGGGCACAAGAAAATAACTAAATTGGATTTTAGCCCATTGTATTTGGGACAACGGTCTGCTGTCCTGTTATTCTATTCGGGAGCAAGCTGGTTATTGTAATGTAGGCTCAAGAGTTCATGTGTGATATGTTGTGATATGCCTGACAGTTGAGTAAATGTCTGTGGTAGCTTTAAAGTAGACACAGTGAAATAAATTAGGCTTCACCTCCTAACAACTGATTAGGAACATTTGTTAAAGTGTATGAAAACCTAATTTTCTATGGAGTAGGGCTTGAAGACCAATGATATAGTGTAGTATAACCAGATGATAAGGCTGACTAGATAAACCAGAAACTCCTTCGGTCCCTCCTTTTTTAAATTTGTGAAGGATGATGCCTCACATTTTAAGAAAATTAAAGGGGTTGTAAAGCCTCGTGTTTTTTCACCTTAATGCATCCTCAGGTGGCTCAGGTTTTACTTACCTGAGCCCCGAATTTCTGAGGGCGCGATCTTGCATTGTTCTCCTGATGGCTGACCGGCTCTTCATTGGATAGATTGAAAGTAGCGCAGCCATTGGCTCCCGCTGCTGTCAATGAAATCCAATGATGTGGCCGCCAGGGGGATGGGGACAGAGCCGTGTCATTCAAGCTATGGACGCCGATTGTATCACACGGGAGTGTGACCGCAAGGTAACCCCCTCAGGATAGAGCTTCTCAGAGGGGGTTATCTATAGCAGGGAGGAGCCTCGAGGGCCGCCGTGGGACCCCAGAAGATAACGATCGGGGCCACTCTGTGCAAAACGAACTGCACAGTGGAGGTAAGTATGATGGGTTTTTTTTTTAATTAATTAACATTTAGTACCATTTTAACTGCGCCTCTCACTGGTTTACTGGCTATTTGGTTCCTTATAACTTGTCTGGTTATATCATCTTGTTGGTCCCCAATTCCAGCTCCTTAGGAACCACTGTTTACATGTGCTGATCAGCCTGAAATATCTGCAAGAAGTTTTGAATAAACAGTTTGATGATATTAGACTATTGTATTGTATGATTTTAGGAGTTCTGTATACGCAGTTGACCCATGGGAAAAGGGAACATTTTTAGGGCCCTGTCTGCTCTCCTAAATGAGGAACACACCCCTTCATTTTTGTATTTGTGAAATTAGACATGGAAATATCTAACCTCTTAAGAAGATGTGTTTTAAGAAGATTCTGCTATGTTTCAGAAATGTTTACTCCAATATTTAGGCCTCAGCACCCCTGCCAATTGCTATCTCTTACCTTGCAGCTCTGGGTCCAGGATCTAAATCACAATCAAGGATTCTATCTGTATAGAGTCGGGGTGTCTCCTTATGTTGCAATGGCTTTCCTCTGATTGCTTGCTTTCCTCCAACAACATACAAGCATAGTACTAATAATACTGTATATAATACTGTATGTATGAGTTTGATAGAGATGGTGAACATTTCAGGGGATGGAGACTGCTGTGTAATGTTCTGTGTACTCTTTAAAATGCTGTGTAAAAATGTGATGCTATGTAAATGCAGGAAATAAATAGATAGGCCCATTCCACTCTTCAACCTGCCTGTATTCATTATTCAAACCATGCCAGGTTTTAAATACCCAGATCCCTACAAACAATGTCTTTGCCCCCCTATAGACTAAAGCTGAAATCCATCTTCAGTCTTGTACAGTTGTACAGACATCTCTCATGTACTGAATTTGCTTACTGATTTAACTTAAAGGGTTTGTAAAGTAATTTTTGTTTATCTTAATAGCTTCCTTTACTTAAATGCAGTGCTGTTTTCATGTCCTCATTGTTCGTTTTTGCTCTCAAGCTGCTGTAATTCTTCTCTGATCTCCACACTTCCTGGTTGTCTGTTTCCTGATGACCACAGTACTGGGAGCTTTCTCTCTGTGGTCACTAATCAAGGAGGTGTGATTACTGTGTGTCTAAAACCCCTCAGCACCAATCAGTTTCGTTTTCCAAACCATCACTGCCCTGTATTGGCTCTGTGGCTCTGTACATCACAGAAGCAGTAAACAACATGCAAAAACGAAACTAGAAACTGCAGGTACATTATATGATTGATTTTTATCTATTTTTAATCATTTTTTAAAAGGAATCAGTTAATTTTTATGTCTCTATACCCTGTAAACAGTCACTTCAGCAAAAAAAATAAAAAAATCCTTTACAACTCCTTTAACTGTGAGTTTTTTTACAGTGTGCATTAAAAGCTGAAGAACATCAGACAGAACCTGCCTCAATTCTTGGCTGGAGGACATCAAGCATCATCTAGCCCCTAGTTCACCCTTTTATTTATTGTATTTCATTCCCTTCAGTCATGGAGGATCAGCATCACATGCAGGCTTTACAAAATGCAGACTACTATAGAATGCCCACTCCTCCAAACTGAGATCCACCCATCAGGACATTTTGATACTAGTATTATTATTATTATAATACAGAATTTATATCGCGCCAACAATTTGTGCAGCGTTTTACAACATGGGGGCAGACAGTACAATTACAATACAACTCAATACAGGGGGAAGCAGAGGGCCCTGCTCATTAAAGCTTACAATTTGGACTTGTATAATGCCTTCCAAGAGCCAACCTACTGCTGGCATTAGAACAGTGAGTGCTGAGGCAGAATGCTGTGATGTGTTCAGGACCCTGCTGGCCACTCTCACCAGCCATGATCTCCCTACATTGAACAGATTCATAGAGACCCAGTGATTATATCATTAGGTCTAAAATACAAGGACTAAAATGTACAGAAAACAGAAAGGTTTCTATTAAAACTGTAATTGGCATGTTGATGATTGAGGAAAGAGGAACCAGGTAAAGCAAAATATAACTACGTATATTAACCAGGTAATACACCTAAAAAGACTTAATTCACGCGCGCAAAAATGATAGCTGGGAGTTGCTGTGTAAATTCAGTTGCTGTAGTAGCTTCTGCTCTCAAAAGACAGACCACTTGCCACAGTGTTTATAAACACTGTTCAGACACAACTTTGAAACATCAAAGGGGTGAACTTTGATCTGCATTTGTCAGTAAAAGCAACCTGACAAATAAAGTAAAAAGCAAAAACAAAACATTCCGGGTTCAGCTCCCTCCTCAACCGCCCTTAAACGTACCTGATTCCCATGTCGATCCAGTAATGTTGCATAGTTACATATTTACTCTGATTGAAAAAAGACACTAGTACAACCAGTTCAACAAACAGAAACAAGTGCATAAGAGCAGCGTCTCTCCTGGCTTTTTCTCGCCTCATTGGCTCACACAGCAGCGGGAGCCACTGGCTCATACTGCTGTCAATCACAGCCAGAAAGCCAATTAGCAGCGAGAAAGTGGTGTGGCATGGAAGTGAGCCTGCTTGAGTGCCCCATTGCAAGAGGTTTGCTATTGGGGGAACTCAGCATGGGGGGTGAGCCAGGACCGCCAATGGGGGACCCAAAAAGAAGAGGATTGGGGCTACTCTGGGCAAAACCATTAGATAGAGCAGGTTATAGCAAGTATAACATGTTTGTTATTAACTATTATTTTCCTGCTGATTTTTCTTTATTTCAATTGTTTTTTACCATTAGCACTCAAACTTTTTATTTTTGCTTTAATATGTTTTGTTTTTTTGTGTCACATTAAACAATCGCAAACTTGAAAAAAAGCCTTGATTTAATTTGTAAAATACTTTGCAAATAGTTGTACCGGACCTTTTAGTGTAATTTTCAACAGGACAATTATAGAAAAAAATTATACTTTTTGTCTGCAATAACAATATTTTTTATTTTTACTTACACTGGTAAATGTAGAAAAAGTGTTTTTCATTTTTTTTGGGGGGTTATGGATTGCACAAAACATAAAATCATTTCTGCAAAGCATTATCATCAAAAGAAAGTTGTGCTAGTCTTAAGAAATGAATGTATTACTTTACTTACGTTAACTTAATTAATGACAGTTATTGCTGAGCAAATACTGTAGGCCCATAGAGGAAATGTAAACATTTCTGGGGTGCATAGGGGTCGTACAGGTGTGAGAACTGACCTGGTTAAACCTCAGCTTTAAAGCACTGCCAAATTATGAAAACAGTTCTCTTTCTAAAACTAGTACTACCTATAGTTGGAAACCACATACATGCAATACTGGTCAGCAACTACAACAAGTGTAAGTAGCCTAAAAGTGAAATACGATTTAAAAACATACAGTATAAAATCACAAAAGTAAAATTTAGAGTGCTGGTTTTAAAGCAAAACTTTACAATTTAAAACATATTTAGAAAAACTGCTCTCCCTCTTAAAATAGAATGATATACGTGATCTCCCCTGTGTTAGCCAGTGCCCGCTGCAGGGGAGAGCGCTTGTCAATGGCTTGAATGCCTGAGTTTACTATGGCTCATCTGTTGTTGACCCTTCCTCCTCTTCCTTGAAGCCACTGCTATTTGACACAGGGGAAATCACATGGCCGGACTGGAGCTGCCTGAATGCAGGTAAGTATATAAATCTTTCTTCTACAGGTTAGGAGGAGGAGGGAGCATTTTTAGGATAAATTGGGTATAGCCTGGAAAACTACTTTAATGATTCTTATGTGATTAGTTTTATTGCACGGTCCTCACTACATGTTAATCTGTGGCCTGTGTACATCAAAACCCTCCTATCCTCCAATAAACAAGGCCGCGTGAACAAATCTTGACACTTTATTGTAAAAAAAGCAGGGTGGGTGAAATTGGCAAACAAAATGGAAAGGTACATACAGTAAAGAACACATACATTTAACATTAAAACAATCCTTGGAATTCATAAAGACTGGTGCAGGCAGGTTTTTCAGAAGTGTCTCTCATGCATTCTAAGGCCTTGTACACACGACCGAACATGTCCGCTGAAACTGGTCCGCGGACAGTAGGGCCTAGCGGACAGTTTTCCGGCCGAGCGGACAGGTTTCCAGCTGTCCGTTGGACATGTCCGATGGTTAGTATGACTCATCGGACATGTCCGCTGGTTATGACGTATAACCAGCGGCCCGAAATCCCGCACATGCGTCGAATTGATTTGACGCATGCGTGGAAGCATTGAACTTCCGTGTCAGAGAACGTCGGTGTCTTCTACGTCACCGCGTTCTCTGTCCGCGGGGATTTTGGTCTGATGGTGTGTACACACATCAGACCAAAACCTCCCAGCAGACATGTCCGATGAAAACGGTCCGCGGACTGTTTTCATCGGACATGTTCGGCCGTGTGTACAAGGCCTAAAAGTGGTGAAGAATGCGCCAAATTCATATACTTGTACTTGAATTTAGCTCATGCTCACTTTTAGAATACATGTGAGACACTTTCGCAAAATCGTCTGAGACAGATTTTTTTTCTGTATGCCAAAAGAGAGTTGGTCTTAATTAGCTCCACTCTTTACATTTGGCACATTCAATATGACATAATGTAAAAGTGGCACATTTTAGAACTACTTGAATTTGGTGCATAATTCGCTGTCAGAACCAAAAGTGTCACAAATGCTTCATGAATTTGGCACAATATATTAACAAGAGGGATTAACACAGGAAGAATGGCACAGCAGCTTTACTAAATGTCCCCCCAAGTCTTCTACTATTAAAGTGCGTGGCAGATGCTGGGTACAAGTAAGTCATGTTCTTACCAGTGATGCTGCCACTACAGAATGAAATATTCCTCCAGGCTCAATATGTGCCCAAGATGGTGGCTAGCTTCTTTCAGATGCTTCTTGTACCTGGGGGTTAAGAATCATGGGAGGGTCAAAACACTGCTAAAATAGTCCTTTAGGTAGGAGCAGTGCTGCATGACTACCAAGTGAAGCTCAAAAGCAAGGTTTAGCCAAGGTTTACACTGAATGCGAGTTTGAAATCGTGCAAGTTCAGCTGAACTCGAATGATTTCAAACCGGCATTTTAGTCTGACTTCGGGGGCGATTTGAGAGACATCTGTGTGGGTTCAAATTGCCCCTGAAGTTGCCAAAAGTAGTGCTGCAACTACTTTTGGGAAAGTCTGCGTCGCACCGATTCGGACGGTGCCATTGCCAGCAATAGGCTCCGATTTGGCATGCAGCCTTGACAAAAAAAACTGAAAGCTGATTGGTTGCTATGCATAGCTGCACCAGATTTTGCATTCTCCAGTTATAACAAATAATCCCTTTATTTTCCAATAAAACTAGCAAAACATCCTGCTGAAAAAGTACAACTCTTAGCAGGGGCATATCTACCATGAGGCAAACAAGGTGTTTGCCTTGGGCAGCATTTTTGAGAGGGTGGCACCTGTACCAGAATGATGCCTGCAGCTTCAGGTTTCATCCCAGTAAAGTTTTTTAGAGCTGACGATTGGCTCTCTTGTAATAGAAATCGGAGTGGTCTTAGTCTTACTAGTTATTACAAGTAGCAGGCAGGGAATCCCCCTCCCTCCCGATGCCTTCCGTGACTCTCTTGGGCTCTCCCGTCCCACCGGGAGACTCAAGTAACCAGCCAGCGCATTTGTCAGCTAGCCAGACAGCCAAGTAAAGCTGGGATCAGCTTTGCTTGGCTGTTTGTAACAGTAAACTGGAAGCGATGACATGCCATCACTTCTGGTTTACTAGGAAACCATTGATGCCATTTTAAAAAATCTGAAGCATTTAAAAACACTGATCTTGATTTTTTTTTGGTGTTTTGTATGCTTTTAAGGGGAGAGGAGGGATTTGTGCTCTTAAAGACCCCAGATCTCTCCATAAAGAGTACCTGTCACATGCCTATTGCTGCCACAAAGAGGTTTACATTCCTTGTGACAGCAATAAAAATGATAAAAAAAAATAAAGCAACAGTGTAAAAATATAAATAAATTAAGAAATTTAAAAGAAAAAAAGATTATACCTCCATCCTCCTGTGCTCGCACACAAAGGTGAACGCGTGTGGCGGTCCCGCACGCATGCAAACAGTGATCGTCCCACACAAGTGAGGTATCACAGCAAACATCAGATCATGGGCAGTAATTCTAGCACCAGACCTCCTGTGTAAACCTGTAAAAGCTTTTAAAGCATCATCTATGAAAAGTTATGCCGCGTACACACGATTGGTCAAACCGATGAGAACGGTCTGATGGACAGTTTTCATCGGACCAAACCGAACGTGTGTGGGCGCCATCAGTTATTTATCCATAAGTTAAAAAAAAGCAATCTTGTTTTAAATTTAACCGATGGATACCTAACCGATAGAACAAAACCGATCGTTTGTAGGCACGTCCATCGGTTAAAAATCCAGGCATGCTCATCAAGTCGACGCATGCTTGGAAGCATTGAACTTTGTTTTTTTCAGCGTGTTCTGACACGATCAGTTTTTTAACCGATGGTGTGTAGGCACGACTGACCATCAGTCAGCTTCATCGGTTAACCAATGAAAACGGTCCATCAGACCATTCTCATCGGTTTGACCGATCGTGTGTACGCGGCATAAAAGTTATGTCGTTTGTCGCCGTTGCACGGTCATGCACAATTTTAAACATCTCGGATGGGGGGGGGGGGGGGGGCACCCAATTTTAGTCTTGCCTAGCACAAAACCAAAATACACCACTGACTCTTAAGACTGGGTTGGGGCCTTGCACTTCTCATTCCTGGCATCAATGAGATCCTGATATCAGGTGACATGGACTGTTCCCTTGGCACAAGTGGAAGTGTGGAACATCCTGCAATAATTGTCTTTTCATGTCGGCACAACAAGAGCTATCTATTTAGGGTGGGGTGCAGCCCACATAGAGGGCAGGTCCCTGATTATGTGTAAAAGGGCAGCAGGAGGCATTCCAGTATGGTTTGGCATTTGGATGAAGGAGGGACAGAAATAAATACAAGTAGCTACAAACTGGCTATACAGTGCAAACCTTTGGAGGTTAGTAGGCTAAACAAAATGTCTGTAGCATCACATGACATGTTAACATGACAGTAGAAAACATAGTACCATATAGTCATTGCTCCTGCAAATGCGTGCATGCTTTTTCCCCAAAAAGATGGATTTGCTACCTAAAATTGTAAGCAAATATAAGTTATGTTTTAATTCAACTACATTTGATAGCCACACAGCCTTCCGAAATTCAGTTACGAGTGTGTGGCAGCTTCCTGTTTGCACAACAGTAATCATAATCACCATAATTAAGATAATTAAAGGCTGCAATATTTTACTGCAGATGTGACGTTACAGAGAGATAGAGTTACTTATTCAGAATGACAAGGGAATTAATATATGTGAAGCAAATGCTGTGACTGTCATGTAGAACTTTATTTCAATTACTCATTGAAGAGAACAGTCAATTTTTAATTAAGTGGAAAATATCAATCCGAAAATATATTTTAATGAAGAACTCCAGGTAGGGCATATTTTTACATAAACTGGTCCAGCTTGGACCAATGTAACTATGTACAGTATATACCACACTTTGCTAATCTCCCTGAAAGCTGGAGATCACTGAAGTAAGCACTGCTACTCCTGCTGAGACGCTGGCCTGATGCATTCTGAACGCAGGAGGTTGGTCAAAGCATTCCTTGATAGGATTAGGTGAAGAGCTGGAACAGTGATGTCACTATCTCCACCTCATCCAATCAGAGAATGCTTTGCATTCATTAAGAAGATGCAAAGTATTCTCTGAGGGGTGCCCATACCAAACAGCTGACTTCCTCGGTTCACAATGCAGCAGGGCAGCCACTTAGCATGAGACAAGGAAGCTAATGGAGGGGAATATACACAAGTGCCGAACACTATAGGACAACAGAGGAGGGAGGGAAGGGAGTGGCAGCCTGCACGGACACCCTGTGAGTACTCTGCAGCTCCACTCTGACATTTTCTAGGAGGTAGGAGAGGAACTGGGGGGAACTCTGAACTGTAGAAGGGGGAGATATACACAGCACTGCACACCACATACACATGCACCCATCCGCCCTGCACTCCTTGCACAGCGACACCCCTCCGCCCTGCACTCCACGCACAGCACACCCCTCCGCCCTGCACTCCACGCACAGCACACCCCACTGCCCTGCACTCCACGCACAGCGCACCCCTCCGCCCTGCACTCCACACACAGCATACCCCTCTGGCCTGCACTCCACGCACAGTGCACCCCTCAGCCCTGCACTCTATGCACAGCGCACCCCTCAGCCCTGCACTCCATGCACCCCTCAGCCCTGCACTCCGTGCACCCCTCAGCCCTGCACTCCATGCACAGCCTCTAGCAACCAATTGGTGAGCGGTAATGATGTGCAGTATCCTCTAGCAACAAATTAGTGAGTGGTAAGGATGTGCAGTAACCTCTAGAAACCAATCAGTGAGCAGTATTAATGTGCAGTAACCTTTAACAACCAATCAGCAAGCAGAAATTGTGTTCTGTAAGTTTGAGCAACTGAGCTATAATGTGTGCTGTAACCTCTAGCAACCAATCGCTGTCTGATCTGCTGCAGTGAACTGATTTTGAGTATAGCTGCTATTTATTGTATGTCTTAGAGTGAAGGCTTTGGGGGGGGGGGGGGGGGGGAGGCAAAAAAATATATACTGTACATAGTCACATTTGTCCAAGCTGGACCAACTTGATTATGTAAAAATATCCATACCCGGATATTGTCTTTAAAGCCTATAAAAGGACTGCAGTATCTAGAATTCTGATTTACCTAATTCTGTGTGTAAAAATATATTTCACATTTCTGCCCTGCATTGGTTTTATTGATCACTGTAAAGCAAAACTTCACACTAACAGCTAAATATATGGGTGAAATACAAATGTTTTTATATGAGTTTGTTATTCTGTACAGTCATCCTTGTGATTTATATTATCCACAATGCACAAACTCACAGGGTACCCGACACATGTAGTTTCTTCTATGAAGATCATTTCAGCTTCCTATGTTACCTTTACACCTCCAGCCTCCTCAATGGACAGTAAAACAGCATCAATTCTTTGTTGAGTGAGCATGAACTGGCCTAGGAAGCAAAGTGGTTGAACCCAGAAGCAGCAATGCTATAGCAGGGAGAAGTAGAGACATCATACTGATAAGCTAAGGTGTGCATATCATAAGCTTAGCTGGCTAAAATTACAAATCTGTTGGCACATAAAACAGTAAAGATGTGTGTTTCAGTGATGTATTTAGCTGTATGAGTTTCACCCCAAGCTTATAAAGTTAAAGCAATTGTTAATTGTCATAATAATGGCTATTTTTTGGCAATATCAGCCAATGAGAACTGCAAATAACAATGAAATGGCTGAAAATAACGGTAGTCATGGCAAATAACATCCAAATTGTGGAGCAGAACAGGTCACCCCCTGGCCTTTGAGAGGCCGCAACCTGTGACCCTGCAACGGCAGAGGGCAGGCCAGGTGGAAAGGGAGGGCAGGGCGTCCCTCCGTCCGTTTGTGCCTGGCCTGCCCTTGGCTGACCGCCCCCCCCTCAAGTTCACCCTTCCGGCTCTGCCAGTGCGGGGTCACAGGTTGCGGCCTCTCGTAGGCCTGGGGGTGGCCTGTTCTGCTCCACAATTTGGTCCATTTTCTCCATCTGACCATCCTCTCTCCTGTCTGGACCTCCTTGTGAGTTGGTTCCTGATGGCGGGGTCGCAGGTTGACTGCTAGTCTTGGTTTCCGAAATTTATCTTGGTATGTATTCCTTAACTGTCAGCAACTATGTTTGAATATGTATGTGAAGGTTACATTGTAAATGTGCACATAACGTTGTATAGAGATATATGCCGTCTTTTATTGGTTGTTTTTCCTGGTCTTGGTTTCCAACATTTACCTTGGTATGTATTCCTTAACTGTCAGCAACTATGTTTGTATATGTATTTGAAGGTTGTATTGTAAATGTGCACATAACGTTGTATAGAGATGTATGCCCTCTTTTATTGGTTGTTTTAACTTAAATACATGTTCGCAAATCTTTTCCCTCTGAAGAAAACAACAATTACTAGAAACGTGTTGGAGTTTTGCGTCCATAGTAATTATTTATTATGTTGTACCTATTTCTATCTGCCGCTTTATATATTTGTATTAGCTTTTATTCATGTCTTCTGGAGCTCATGTCCTGATATCCATCAGATGGTTTCTCTATTTTATATCATTTTAATTTCAATAAACGTTATACTTTTTTTTACAAAAATGTCCATTATTATTATCAGCTCTATTCACCGCTGCAATTGAAAGCCCCTAGGGGTATCTCTTCCTTTTTTCTAGTTCAATCAGGGGTGTGCAGCATTTATATCCACAGCCGGTATCGCTTTTCCTTTGCAATGTTTTTCATACCTATGGCATTGTTTTTATTGAAATTTGTTTTTATTTTATTGAGATTTTACAGTGAAACAAAAAAAATGTTTATCATATCATTGGCATCTTTTTCATTGTAACAATTACTCAATTAGTATGTAGTATATAGTAATTAGGGTGCAAAAATGTGAAGCATGTGATCAACAAACATTTACCTACATGGGCTTAAGGGAAAGAGTCAAACCATCTTGGGACCCAGAAGAAATAAAGACTTTCTGGATCTATTAATTTAGCTGTTTAAATAGTGTGTGCAAAAAAACAGGTTATGATTAAATATCAGGTTGTTGAAACACTTTTAGTGAGGTAGTAAGAAGCAATTCACATGGAAGGGGATAGCAAACTTTATTTCTAATGGTAGGCAGTTGCATTGCTATAAATCTTTATCATATTCCTGCATCACCTCCTAGGGTGCGTCAAGGGCTCATGAGCAATGGGCAATGGTATGTAGAGAGACTTGACCCCTCTTTAGGGCCCCCTCTTAAAGCTTAAATCCAGTCAAAGTTTTTGCTCTCTAGCTATGGGAGTATCAGCTGGCATCCCTTGTGTCTGATATCTCTCTGGGAAGAAAGGGATCATTCAGTGTAATAGCACAGGATGTTCTATGAAGATCCTGATACTCATTTAAAATAGATGGTAAATTTACATATTTTCATTCATTTCATCTTGCATTCATGCAAGATGAATGTATGCATACATATAAAAAATATAAGAAAATGCCTTCTTATCTTTTTTTTTATGTAAAGTGTGACTTAAAGAGGTCTTTTTAAAAAAAGGCACTTACCTGTCAAGGGATTCAGCACCATCCCCACATAGGATAATTCTTCACTAGCCTGCGGGTTCCTGGTTCTGGCATCCCAACTGTGGGCAGCTGGCTGTGCTACTTTTGGCTTCACAGCCGGCTGCCCACTGTGCATGTGCAAGCTGCGCAAGCTTTTTGAATGGTCCCGCAGTCTTCTGGAACCTGTGATGTATCCCAGAAAACTGCAGGGAGGGAGTGGAATAGGAGAACTTCCGCTTGGATCACCTATGCAATATGAACGGAAGCGGTAATGGGTACCTGTCAAAACTAGGTACCCGCTCACCCCCCCCCCCCCCCAAAAAAATTACATGTTAAATGTGGTAGGGAAGGAGGGGAAGTCTTAAAGTGGTTGTAAAGGTAGAAGGTTTTTTCATCGTAATGCATTCGGTGCATTAACCACTTCAGCCTTGGACCATATTGCTGGGCAATGACCAGGCCACTTTTTGCAATTCGGCACTGCATCGCTTTAACTGACAATTGCGCGGTCGTGCGACGTGGCTCCCAAACAAAATTGTTCCTTTTTTTCCCACAAATAGAGCTTTCTTTTGGTGGTATTTGATCATCTCTGCGGTTTTTAGTTTTTTGCGCTATAATCAAAAATAGAGCGACAATTTTGAAAAAAATGAATATTTTTTACTTTTTCCTATAATAAATATCCCCCAAAAATATATAAAAAAACTATTTCTTTCCTCAGTTTAGGCCGATATGTATTCTTCTACATATTTTTCGTAAAAAAAACCTGCAATAAGCGTTTATTGATTGGTTTGCGCACAAGTTATAGCGTTTACAAAATAGGGCATAGTTTTATGGCATTTTTATTAATATTTTTTTTTTACTAGTAATGGCGGCGATCAGCGATTTTTATCGTTACTGCGACATTATGGCGGACACTTCGGACACTTTTGACACATTTTTGGGACCATTGGCATTGTTATAGGGATCAGTGCTATAAAAATGCATTGATTACTATAAAAATGCCACTGGCAGTGAAGGGGTTAACACTAGGGGGCGAGGAAGGGGTTAATCATGTTCCCTGGGTGTGTTCTAACTGAAGGGGGGGTGGACTGACATGGGGAAATGACAAATCGCTGTTCATACATTGTATGAACAGACGATAGGTCATTTCCCCCCCTGACAGGACCGGGAGCTGTGTGTTTACACACACAGTTCCCGGTTCTCGCTCTGTAATGAGCGATCGCGGGTGCCTGGCGGTGATCGCACCCGCCGGGCACACGCGTCAGCGTCAGGGGCGAGCGGGGGGGCACGCGCGCGCGCCTCCGTCAGAAACGCGCGCGCCCCTATTGGCTGCTCGGCGAGATGACGTATAGCTACGTGATCTCGCCCAGCAGAGCCGACCTGCCGCCATACAACTGCGGCGGCTGGACGGCAAGCAGTTAAGATAAAAAGCCTTCTGTGTGCAGCAGCCCCCCCTGAGACCCCCTAATACTTACCAGAGCCCAGGCCAGATAAGTTGCACAAGAGCCTTGGCTGTCTGGGGACTCTCCCTCATGGCTGAGACAATGAGGAGAGATAGGGGCAGGGTTGAGCCACGGCTCTGTGTCTGGATAAATGGATGCACGGTGTTGGCTCGGCTCGGGGGAATCCATAGCAAGCTGCTTGCTATAGGGGCACTTGGCAGGAGGAAGGGGCCAAGAGCACCAGCAGGGGACCCGAGAAGAGGAGGATCTGGGCTGCTCTGTGCAAGACCACTGCACAGAGCAGTTAAGTATGACATGTTTGTTATTTTTAAACAACAAAAAGGAGACTTTAATATCACTTTAAAGCAGAACTTGATTCATCAAATAAATTATAAACTGGAAAATAAATGGAAAAACCAAATAGAGACACATTTTCTGGTGAAAACTGTTGTAATTTTCATACAGAAATTAAAGGAAAATCTCCCCATCTAGACATAGATTTAAAAAAAAAAATAAGTAAAAAAAGCATATCATCAATCTGCTCTGGGACCACATGGGTTTAATGCAGAGGACAGAGACCAGATCATAATAGAGAGACATTCTCTGCATCACTGAGGACTGCTGAAGGAAGAGGAGGACCCAGGGACATCACATATTTCTGAAGACAACAAAAAAAAAAGGAGCTGTATAAAAATTAATAAACCAGTGCAGGTAGAGAACTCTAGGAGGGGTGTGCCCCAGTGTGTGTGGGTTGTATATATATATATATATATATATATATATATATATATATATATATATATATATATATATATATATAAAATACTGTTTACCTTTTAATAAACCTTACCTTGTACAGTACCAAGAAGAAATAATTAAATTTTGTGGAAAAAAGTATAACAGAAAAAGGTACATGTTTTTGGGAGCCCAAGATTCTCACAGACAAGGATTTAAGAAACAATGGTGAAATTATTATGTGAACGTAGAAATTTCTGCCAGAGTCCACATTCCTGGAACAGTAAATGAAGGAATTTTCCTGAGGCTAATGATTTATGGGAGACTCGCATTACACCAGTTCAAATAAGAGTCTTAGAACAGTGATCAAGGAGACATGATTTAAGTTCCTACCGAGGAATAAGAAGATGTATGTGTAGGAGGGAAAACGGCTCTCCGCAATATCATTTTTGTCCGTTTTGACAGAACTGAGATAAACTATGAAAACAAGAAAAGATTAAGGGGGAAGGAGGTTAAGGGGAAGAAGAAATATTTAAGGTCATACATGGGAGAAAGCAACACTTTAATTTATTTGGTCACTATGTTAAAATAAATAATTAAAACTTTTTTTTTTTTGATTATTTAAAAGACAAAGAATTTACAACTAAATGATTTACTCTAAGTGGGTAGACAATGGTGAAGACCCATAGCAGCTGAATGAAAGATGAAAATACAAATGATTCAATTTATTTGTACATGTAATTTTATAAAACAAAACAACGTACTTATCCAATGTAGTCTATGCTTCTCTAAGTTACAATTATAGTGCATTTTTTGTTGTACCTAAGATTCCATACCTTTTTAAAACACTTTATTTTAAAAATATATTTATATAAAAATATTTTGCTTGTGATTGAAATCACTTTTTTGTTTTATAATGTAGGGCTGCATGAGCAAAAAGGCCTCACAATAATGAAACAAGGCATGACCTACCAAAACATCCCATCAAATTTTGCCTCCTTAGGCGATGGCTTAATTGGATTTTTTACAAACTGGTAAGTAACTGTACCTACCATCTAATCTCAGCAAGGAATATTCGTTGACAGTGCTGTGGGGGTGCTTGCTAAATTAGTGGGTAAGCTTAGATCAACAAATTACATTATGCTAATAAATACATTAAAGTGTATTTAATGTAAGTGTGTACTTAATATTCTATACATATGGCACCAGAAAATAAAGGCTTAGTTGCTAGGCTGAGATCAGGAACCCTGCTGTGCATTCTGCAAATGGGAACACAGAAAGGAGAACTCCAAAGTTCTTAAAATGTAAAACAGAAGCACAGAAATGCTGTAAAAATACAGGAATACTTTGAAATGCTTCTTAACCAGCACGGGAAAGGAAAAATATGACCTGGTTTTTAATAGTAAAAGTTTTTTTCTATTTTTTTTATGCAATATTCAGAACATTGCAGACATTCAGAGAATATAGATCTGCAACAGAAGATGGCTATGGACTAGTTACACTGAGGCCGCGTACACACGGTCGATCCAATCCAATGAGAATGGTCCGACGGACTGTTTTCATCGGTTCAACTCTGAAGCAGACCGATGGTCTGATGTGAGTACACACCATCAGTTCAAAACCCGATCGGGTCAGAACGCGGTGACGTAAAACACACGACGTGCTGGAAAAAACGAAGTTCAATGCTTCCAAGCATGCGTCGACTTGATTCTGAGCATGCGCGTGTTTTGAACCGATGCTTTTGTGTACTAACCATCGGTTTTGACCGATGGTCAGCCGTCCATCGGTTCGATTTTAAAGCAAGTTCTATAATTTTTGTCCGAAGGACAACAGACCGATGGGCCGTACACACGGTCAGTTTGGACCGATGAAACTGGACTTTAGGCCGTTTTCATCGGTTTGGACCGACCGTGTGTACGCGGCCTGAGAAGCTGCTATAGAAGGCAACCAGAGGCTGCAGACATTTTCTATCCCTGACACTACAACTGAAATTAGAAAGAGCTGGCAATTGGAAAACACATTTCAGAAACCTGCCAGCTTTCATGTAAAAGTGTTCACAAAGGTAGCCTTTTTCCTTATGTTCTTCTTGGCTTTTTATCATTAATGTCCCAGCTGTTGACAGGTGAATTCCAAGTAAGGACCTGTAAGGGACAGTCTTTTAATATTGAGAGTGCCTTCTTGAAGCTTCTTTGTATTCCACTTCACATTCTTCTTCATTGTTACTTCTTCATTCATATTCGTTGTATTCTTCATTGTATTGTTCTTCTTTTAATTCTTCTTTTAAATATATTGAGGATTGTTCTTCTTTGATTATTTTTCTTCTTTGTTATTTTCTTCTTCATAATCATCTTCTTCTACATATTATTATTTATTACTTATGGATACACAGTTGCCATTCCATACAAAACATGCAAAAACATGGCAGGAAAGGGGAGAAGAGGAGTCAAATATATTCACAAAGAGGTGTTGACATATACAGTTGGTATACAGTTGGTAGTGAAGATATTAATGTCTGATCCCCGTACACATGATCGGAATTTCCGATGTCCTAAAATCCGATGGAATTTTTTGTTGGAATTCCGTTCAAGCTGTCTTGCATACACACTGTCAGACCAATTTCCGACCGTCCAAAACGCGGTGACGTAAAACACTACTACGAGCTGAGAAAAATTAAGTTCAATGCTTCGACTTGATTCTGAGCATGCATTGGTTTTTTCTCCGTCGGAGTTGCACACAGACGATAGAAATTTCCTATCGTTTTTTTTTTCCATTGGAAAAAAATAAAACGTTATATTTCTAAACACAGACGGAAAAAAGTCTGATGGGGCCCACACACGATCGGAATTTCCGATGAAAAAGTCCATCTGACTTTTTTCATCGGAAAGTCTGATCGTGTATACGCGGCATAAAGGTACACAGCAATGACAATTGTATAGAGGAAGCTGCCTATACTGCCAATACTGGGACTGTAGTGCTTGGCTACAAGAATATGGAGAGCAAACTGCAGGGGAGACCGCCCCTTATAAAACCTTTCTAGAAGTCCAGATTCATTATCAGTTTAAAGGGTAACTCTGTCCAGTGAGCCTAGGCCTAGCATAGTCACCAGTAATTTACTTTGACAGTATAGTCTGATTCTGCTGTACATCGTAAATTGGTGTATGATTACCAAACAAAGTTATACTGACGTGCCATGAGCCAACAATGCAAAACAATGTAAGAAATTAAAAATAAAGAAAAACCATACTCAAATATTACTTTAGGGAAGTCATGTGAGCACATCCATTCATTGTTTGGATATCCAGCAGCCCTGAGACTGCTGCTTTGTGCTGCCATCTTGGATGTGATGTCAGCAGCCCCAGCAGACTGAGAGCTGTCACTCAAATTGTACGTTACAGTAATCTCCTTCACTCCTTCCCTGGCAGCTACAAAAGAGAAAGTGGGCTAGCCAAGAGAAAAATTAGACACGCCCAGAGGATCAGAGAACTATGATGGGCAAGGAAGAAGGGGGTGTAATAGGGAAGTGACTCCTCGTTTTAGCCAAATTTGCTACAGATACATTGCAAAAAATAGGTTTGTGGAAAGGGAAAAAATGCTGGAAGTAAGCATTCAAAAAAAAAAAAAAAAAATTCTGTACTTTTACTTGGTAACAAGTTTATTTTTAAAGCTGTGTTAACAGCTGAACATTTATCCTCCCCTTTAGCAGAGATCATGTGACCAAAGGTAGGCCATTGATCATGTGATCTGCAGATGAGGGGCCCTTGAGCCAGCCTTAAGCAGCATTTTCTTCCTTTCCTTCTATTGCTCCACCCCAGCAACAAAAACTTTGCGCTATTATTTAAGAATATGTCTGCATTAATTCACAAGAGAATTTGTTTTTTGTTTGATTTAGAAAAAAAAAAACTGCTATGCCGCGTACACGCGACCGCTTTTCATGACGTGAAAAATGAAATTTTTTAAAATGGTCATTAAAAACGACCGTGTGTAGGCTCCAGAGCATTTTTCATGACGTGAAAAATGGGCATTAAAAATCTAGAACATGCTCTAATTTTTTGTATCGTTTTTCACGATGTTGTTTTTCAGATCGTGAAAAACGGTCGTGTGTAGGCTTTAACGACGTGAAAAAAACGTGCATGCTCAGAAGCAAGTTATGAGAGGGAGCAATTGTTCTGGTAAAACTAGCGTTTGTAATGGAGATAGCACATTCGTCATGCTGTAACAGACTGAAAAGCACGAAGACTGAAAAGCACGAATCGTCTCTCACCAAACTTTTACTAACACAAAATCAGCAAAAGCGCCATCTGAATAGAACTTCCCCTTTATAGTGCCGTTGTTCGTGTTGTATGTCACCGCGCTTTGCTCGAGCATTTTTTTTTTCACGATCGTGTGTATGCAAGGCAGACTTGACAAGAATCACGTTGAAAAAAAAATTTGTTTTTTCTAGAACATTAAAAATGGTTGTGTGTACGTGGCATTATCCAAGCAGTTTAAAAGAAACTTGCCTGAGTCTTCAACAAAGGCCTGACAAGAAATCTGTAACAGGGTGGCAGTTAACCTAAGCATTCTTAAAGGCTCCAAGATAACGTCTTGTAAAATCCCCTGACAGCATTGCAGCCATCCAATAATTGTTTTTATCCCTGGAAGCTTTTTCCCTGAAAACTCTGAGGTTTCTTAGTGACTGGCAGGCAATAAACAGCAAACTCTGGAGATTAAAATGAAAATAGAAGAAGTTCAGAGATCTGGACCTTTATGACCATAGGTCGAGGAGAGGCTGCAAGTAAAAGTCTGCATGATCAGTTAGCACTTAAGCAAATCAGTTGGAACACAGGAAAGGTTAAGTACAGGGGATTTAAATTATCTAACAGCTATAGTCCCAGATATGCATGAAGTGAAGAATGTCCAAAATGTAAACAAAATCTGGAATGCTCGAACATCGAAAGGCATTTTTTTTCAAATTCATTGTACTATAGAAATGCACTATTTAACGTAAATACTACTTATTTTTTTATAACCTATATTTTTTTTAAAAAAGAGAGTTTTTCCAAAAGTTTCTGCACTTTTTAAAAATAAGTCATATATATGTATAAAACTGCGGACACTTTTCATATAAACTTATTGGTTCTTTTTATTGCACTTTACCAAAACCTTCATGATTGTACCAAGCCCTCTATACAGTGCACTGGTGATGGACAAAACGCCCAAAACAACTGTATGCAGTAACTGACGCTACGCCCATTCCAAGGGGACAGGATGTGACAATAGATAGTTTCCACAACACTAATTAATATATGCCTATCTACTTTGATCGCCAAATGAAAAGTAACTTGTTCCTCAAGTAAATCTGTACATAAAGAATTACAAAAAAATAATAATAACCTGTATCTGTACTATAAACAAGCAGTTCTGGATTTACATATGGCCATTAGGGTGAAAAAGAAAGAGTTGTATGGCTCTTCCCGCTATCCTGAAATGAGGAATAATCCTTATATTTTTGGGATTTGCAATTTAATGAGACATGTGAATACTTTTTGTTCTAAAAAGGTTCTGCTGTACTACATACTGGTTTGGTAGAGGGCTTTTTGTTTCCTTCTCATTGCTTCTCACAATGATGAGAAGGGATTAAAGAAGACAACTTCATGGTTTTACTTTATTTTTTATGTCAAAACTCTTCCTAAACTAACATTAGACAATGCATATTATGCATATTACATTTTATATATATATATATATATATATATATATATATATATATATATATGTATATGTATATGTATATATATATATATATATATATATATATATATATATATATATATATATATATATATATATATACATATGTATATATATATATATATATATATATATATATATATAGGGCCAGATCCACAAAGAAGTTACGTCGGCGTATCTATTGATACGCCGCGTAACTTCTAGGATGCTCCGGCGTATCTTTGTTTTGTATCCACAAAACAAGATACGCCTGAATGGGGGCTAGATCCGACTGACGTACGTCTTAGTACGCCGTCGGATCTTAGGTGCATATTTACGCTGGCCGCTAGGTGGCGCTTCCGTTGATTTCCGCGTAGCGTATGCAAATTAGCTAGATACGCCGATTCTCAGAACGTACGTCCGCTCGGCGCTTTTTTTTACGTCGTTTACGTAAGGCTTTTTTCGGCATAACGTTACCCCTGGGTCTATGAGGCGTACGCAATGTTAAGTATGGACGTCGGGACAGCGTCAAATTTTCCATCATTTACGTTGTTTGCGTAAAACCGTTGGCGAATAGGGCTTTGCGTAAATTGCGTTCACGCCATCTAGGCATTGAGCGGGCGTAATTTTATTTGAAAAATCAACGTGATATTGAGCATGCGCGCGCATGCGCCGTTCGAAAAAAGCATAATTTACGTGGGGTCAGGCTTCGTTTACATAAAACACGCCCCCCTGTTCCTCATTTGATTTAGGCGCGCTTACGCCAGAACATTTACGCTACGCTGCCATAACTTTAAAGGCAAGTGCTTTGTGAATACAGCACTTGCCTCTCAAAGTTGTGGCGGCGTAGCATAACTACGATACGCTACGCCCATTTAAAGTTACGCCTATCTATGTGGATCTGGCCCATACTGTATATCTGGCTTAATTTACTGAAAGGCAGTACAGAAGAACAATGTGTATTGTTGAATCCTGTCTTTTGGAAGGCAGAGTGCATTATTGACAGGTTCAGGCATCCATAAATAATGTGCAGCCTTTGGAGTATATCAAAACAGTAACTGGTGCTAACTTGTTCAGATTAAAAAAAAGTATTTTATATGTAACAACTATAAGTAGTGACATCTACAGGCTAGAGGTATGAACACCACAGAAATTGCTTTGATGATTACGGTCACACTTTGGTTCATCTGATCATGAGCAGCACAGTGGCTTAGTGGTTAGCACTTTTTCCTAGCAGCATTAAGGTCATTGGTTTGAATCTCAACCACGACACTACCTGCCTGGAGTTTGCATGTTCTCCTTTGCCTTTGTGGGTTTCCTTTGGATACTCCGGTTTCCTCCCACACTCCAAAGACATGCTAGTAGGTTGATTGGCTCCTGTCTAAATTGGCTCTAGTATGTGTATGTATGAATGTGAGTTAGGGACCTTAGATTGTAAGCTCATTGATGGCAGGGACAGATGTAAATGTATAATATATATGTAAAGCGCTGCATAAATTGACAGCGCTATATGAGTACCTGTAATAAATAAAATAAAATCATGCACCCAATGAGCATTATCCTGTATTTGATCTGGTAAAGTGCACACTTGGTAAATGGATAGTTTGCAGTGTGCGCTGAACATCCAATAATGGCTGTTTCTGTAACTTATATCAACCTACACTTGAACACGTTATTGGATCACTGGACCCAGCTATGACATGACAGCAGTGGTATTATTATTATCCTTTATTTATAAAGTCCCAATATTATACAGAACAATACATTAAATAATAAGGGGTGAGATCTGGTCTTCTGAGTTAAAATGGAATGCATTTTGGAGGTGTTGCGCATGTGGAAGATGCAGGAGGGGTTATGGATATGAAGGAGAAGACTGGGTTAAGGGTAACTCCAAGGCAGTAAGACTGAAGGACAGGGATTTGCAATTAGCGGACCTCCAGCTGTTGCAAAACTACAAGTCCCATCATGCCTCTGCCTCTGGGTGGCATGCTTGTGGATGTCAGAGTCTTGCTATGCCTCATGGGACTTGTAGTTATGCAACAGCTGGAGGTCCGCTAATTGCATATCCCTGCTGTAGGATAAATAGTACTGTTTTCAGTTAGAGAAGTGTCGGGTAATGGTTTTCAGTCCTAAGGAGTGAAGATGATTAGCTCAATTTGATTTTTTGAATTTTTTACATTTTAGTCTCCCTTAAGGTATATGTGAGCAAATGGCTAAAAATCAGTGTTAAATGTTTTCAGAACAGGTCAGGGGTATATAGCTGGCATATTGAACATCTGGGTATTGCCTGCATATGGGTGGCATTTTGAAAAAAAAAAGAGTAGATACATTAACTAAGAAGTTATATAAGCAACTGGCTGAGCCTTGAGGAACTCCAGTAGAGAAGAAGAGGAGTCTTAGGCCCGGATTCACATACCTTGGCGCATAGTTATGCCGGCGTAGCGTATCGAATATACGCCGACGTAGCGCAGAGCGGCGAGCACAGTATTCACAAAGCACTTGCTCCCTAATCTATGCTGGGTTCCCTCGGCGTAACTCGTCATAAGTGGCAGTGGGCGTGAGCCATGCTAATGAGGCGTGACCCCATGTAAATGATGGGCCGAGCCATTGACGCTTCCCAGTGCGCATGCTCAGAATCATGTCGAAACAACTGCCTAAGTTACATTGAATCACTGCCTACGACTTGAACGTAACCTACGACTAGCCCTCTTCACGTACTATGTAAAAAACATAAAAAACGACGGCAGTGTTCCCTGGTGCAGCCATTTGCATTGATGCTGCTGACTTACACCTGCTTTATGAGGCATAACTTTACGACTTACGTAAACCGCGTATATTGATGCGCCGGGCGCAAGTACGTTTGTGAATAGGCGTATCTCTCTCATTTGCATATTCGAATCAAAAATCATTGGGAGCGCCCCTTGCGGCCAGTGTAAATATGCGCCCATGATACGACGGCGTAGAAAACTTATGTCGGTCGGATGAAGCCTATTTTCAGGCATATCTTGCTTTGAGAGTCAGGCGCATAGATACGACGGCGCATATGTGCACTTACGCGGCGTATCTCGAGATACGTCGGCGTAAGTGCTACGTGAATCCGGGCCTGTGTGTCCAACTCTGACAAAAAATCTTTCCCCATGCAGTGAGGCTGTGCCCGCACCACATGGGTTAACTGCGCATTTTTGTGTACAGGTTCCGAGAGCTGAGAAATACTCGCCTAACCCTTCAATCCTCCCAGCACCAGACCAGTCCCTTTGGCTCCCTACAAAACCTCTGGACCCCCTGTGGTCCAGCGGTCTTGTGCAGTGGACTGTTCCTGATGTCATCACACCCATAGACCTGCTCTGGAAGTTAAGATGTCAGGAACAGTCCACTGCTGAACTTTTCAGTCTGAAGAGATCATTGGTCAGTTTTAGTTCAATTTATTTGATTGTGTAGGACCAAACCATTATTGAAAAGGGTGAAGTTAGATGATCAGAAAATAGGCTACTACACCTATAGGTAATGACTTAATGACATAAATCTGCCCATGTATGCAATAGGTCACCTGCAACAGGTGTCTGTGAACTATTATTATTATTGTTATACAGGATTTATAATGTGCCAACAGTTTGTGCAGCGCTTTACAACGTTAGGGCAAACAGTACAGTTACAATACAATTCAATACAGGAGGAATTAGATAGCCCTGCTCATTAGAGCTTACAAACTATAAGGGAAGGTCAAGTGATACAAAAGGTAATAACTGTAGGGGATGAGCTGATGGAGAAAAATAAAAGTACAGTTGTTAGGTGGAGGCAGGATAGGCTTCTCTGAATAGAAATGTTTTCAGGGATCACCTTAAAGTATATAGAGTAGGAGATAGTCGGACAGATTGGGGTAGGGAATTCCAAAGTATGAGAGAGGTTTGAGAGAAGTCCTGGAGGTGAGCATGGGAGTAGGTGACAAGGAAATTAGAGAGCAGGAGGTCTTGGGAGGAACGAAAATAATGATTTGGTAGGTATTTTAAAACAAGCTTAGTGATGTAGCTGGAGGTCAAGTTGTGGATAGCTTTGTAAATTATTGTTAGTATTTTGAATTTAATTTGTTGGGTGAGTGGCAGCCAATGTAGGGATTGTCTGAAAGGAGTAGCAGATGCTGAGCGGTTTGTAAGGTGGATGAGTCTGGCAGCAGCATTCATGATGAACTGAATAGGGAATAGACTATTTAAAGGTAAGACAATGAGGGGGAAGTTGCAATAGTTGAGGTGAGAGATGACCAGGGAGTGTATTAGAAGCTTTGTGGTGTCATTGGTTAGGAAGGGGCATATTTTGGAGATGTTGCAGGGGTTGAGGCAGCAAACTTTGGAAAGTGATTGGATGTGGGGCCGAAAGGAGAGTTCAGAGTTCAGGATAACACTTAGCACCCTGGCATAAGGGGATGGATTGATGGTTGTGCCATTGATCTTAACAGAAAAGTTAGCTTGGTTTTGGACAGGTTGAGTTTGAGAAAGTGATGTGACATGTCTGTTAGTAAATTAGAGATGTATGAGGAGACTAATGGAGTGAGCTGAGGGGTAGAGAGATAGATTTGGATGTTGTCAGTGTAGAACTTAAGTTGAAAGCCATGGGAGGAAAACAACTCTCTAGCAATACACACCAAACTGAGCATGTGCAACCCATTCCCTGGCTCTGTAAATGTCAGGTTATTTTTTGGAGACAGTGGAAGAAGAGGAGGATTAGAGAGACAGGATCAAACAGCCTTTATACACAATGCAAAGGATTAACCCCTTAGGTTCCACAGTTAGTAGAACAAGTATGTTTTCCTGCATATACAAACTGATGTTACTGTTGTGGGTTTAGTAACACTTTAAGCTATTTAGTTAAATCAGTTATTTACAAACAAATGCTGAGGTTCCAACAGTAACTATCTACACCTATACATTAGAAACCTACAGTATACTGTATTTATCTAACATTTATGTGTGTTTGATGTGTAGCCCATTGATCTACTATAGTTGCCATTTTAAATCTATGTATACACAGGGTTCGTACAGCTTCCAAGTACTGAAAATGTCTGGACATTATTATTGTTAACATTAACATGTTTTGAGAACTATTTTTTTTTTCATATTTGGCGTGGCTCACTACTACTTGTTAAACTTTTATGTGGCCCCTGTGCTGGATCAAGATCTTGTAGACCGATGGAAATGTTTAAAGCACAACAAAGCACACTAATAAGACGTCCTCCTACTCTTGTGTTTATAGTCTAGACTCTATTATAAATTTTTCTAAGTGTATTATATTTCAAAGATTTATTTACAATTGTTGTAAGAAGAGGCAGCAAGCACAGTGTACCACAGTAAATGTAGAGATATAATCATGCTGTTTTGTATCTAATCATTATTAATAGTCTCCATCGGTGGACATTAATTTCCCCATTGCAGGACTATACATCATGCATTTGGGCATAGCCTAATATATCAAATAGGACAGGTGATATAATTCAGATGGTCACAGTGGGATAGAAGACAGCCACCCACATGCAAGCAGTCTGTCAGCATCAGTCACTCTTCAATGGAGTGCTGGACTAATACTTCAAGAGTTAATACAAAAGAAAGCACTTAACAGCTTTCAGGATGCTCACTTTTCTGCAAATGGATGCATTCCCCTGTACGGATGCATTGCTAGACCAAATGTAGCGCACAATATCGCTGACATAAAAATAGGCAAGTGCCATGCAAGTCAAGGGTATCTTTCTAAATGAGTGGTGCTGAACTAACAGTCATTCCATACTTGCTTGGGCATCCTCACAATCATTATAACATTTTAATGTTATTATTTTTCCATATTTACATAGGGATTTGATGACCAAGCTAAAGATCTGCATTGCAAAAGTTTTCCATTGTTCTTATTTCTGAGCATTACTGCTGACATAATTGACACAACAAATATGATAGTCACTTCAAAAAAAAGATTGATTCAATTTGTGATGAAATCTCCACTTAACACCCCATGTCCACAGGTACAATCAACACTCCCCTTATTCAACCCTGCTACTATAGATGAGGTTGATAAACTTATTTCTAACGCTCACCTAACCACCTGTCCCCTGGACTCAGTTCCCCCTCAAATACTGTGGTCACCCTCTGACTCTATCCTACACTCTCTAACCCACATGTTCAATCTCTCCCTCTCTTCTGGCATCTTCTCCAACTCTCTAAAACATGCCCTAGTCACTTAAAAATCCTTCCTTGGGCTCCCCCAATCTTAACAACCTATGCCCCATCTCCTTTCTCCCCCTTTTCTCCAAACTCAAAGAGTTGAGTTACCTCCTCATTAAGACTAACCTTCTTGATCCCCTTTAGTTTGGATTTCACCCTCAACACACCACATAAACTGCTCTCCTAAAACTCACAAAAGACTTACTAACAGGAAAAAAAATGGGCAATATTCTGTACTCCCACTTCTGGTACCTTTCAGCTGTCTTTGATACAGTTGACCACCCCCTCCTCCTCAAAAAACGTTACTCCTTTGTTCTCTGTGGTTGTGTTCTTCACTGGCTCTCATCCTACCTATCCCATTGCTAATCATTGCTACTTACAATTCTACTTCCTCCTCTTTATCCATTGGGGTCCCCCAAGGTTCTGTTCTGGAACCTCTCCTATTCTCAATCTACACCTCCTCCCTGGGACAGCTGATAGCCTCCCATGGCTTTCAACATAAGTTCTACACTGATAACATCCAAATCTATTTCTCTGCCCCTCAGCTCACTCCATTAGTCTCCTCATACATCTCTAATTTACTAACAGACATGTCACATCACTTTCTCAAACTCAACCTGTCCAAAACCAAACTGACTTTTCTGTTAAGATCAATGGCACAATCATCAATCCATCCCTGTATGCCAGGGTGCTAGCTGTTATCCTGCACTCTGAACTCTCCTTTCAGCCCCACATCCAATCACTTTCCAAAGTTTGCTGCCTCAACCCCTGCAACATCTCCAGAATATGCCACTTCCTAACCAATGACACCACAAAGCTCCTAATACACTCCCTGGTCATCTCTCACCTCAACTATTGCAATTCCCTCCTCATTGTCTTACCTTTAAATAGTCTATTCCCTATTCAGTTCATCATGAATGCTGCTGCCAGACTCATCCACCTTACAAACCGCTCAGCATCTGCTACTCCTTTCAGCCAATCCCTACATTGACTGCTACTCACCCAACAAATTAAATTCAAAATACTAACAATAATTTACAAAGCTATCCACAACTTGGCCTCCAGCTACATCACTAAGCTTGTCTCAAAATACCTACCAAATCATTATCTTTGTTCCTCCCAAGACCTCCTGCTCTCTAATTCGCTTGCCACCTCCCCCCATGCTCACCTCCAAGACTTCTCCCAAGCCTCTCCCATACTTTGGAATTCCATACCCCAATCCGTCTGACTATCTCCTATTCTATCCACTTTAGCCCTGGTTCACACTGGGTACGATTTGGAACGATTTGAGATGCGATTTGACATGTCAAATCGCATCTCAAATCGGCAGCAATTGTCGGCAATGGCACTGTCCTAATCAGTGCGACGCCGCATCTACGATTTCAAAAAGTAGTTCCTGTACTACTTTTTGCGATTTCGGGCCGCGATTTACATTAAATTGCGGCCGAAATCGCGGCAAATCGCAGCAAAATCGCGGTAAAATTGCGCATTTTACCGCGATTTTGAATTCGCAGCAGTGTGAACCTAGGCTGAAGGCGATCCCTGAACTCATTTCTATTCAGAGAAGCCTATGCTGCCTCCACCTAACAACTGTACTTTTATTTTTTTTCATCAGCTCATTCCCTACAGTTATTCCCTTTTGTATCACTTGATTAAGTTTCCAAAAACGTGCGAAAAAGTGTGAAGAAGCATGAAAAAGCAAAAAAAAAGCTAAAAAATGCAAAAAAATACAAATTAATTCAGGGGAGGTTTTGTGAAAAAAAAATGCTCAAAAAAAGCTCAAACTTATTTAAGCTTTTAGGCAGAGAAACAAAAGCTCAAATGCCTATAAAAGCAGTTTTTTTTTTTTGAGCTGCAGTGTGCATGAGCCCTATTATTAAGATAAAAGATGGAAAGTGCCCCATAGTCTGACACTTCTGTCTACAACACTTTACTGTTATCCTGCCTGGACACACTGGCCCCCTCACTACACAGAATCAGGCCCTGACCCCTACAACCTAGGCAAACAGATGACACTAGAAGTTTGAAAAAACATAGATGTGCTCTTGAGCGCTTGTGGCGTAAGACAAAGTCTCAGAAAGATTCTTGCCTCCTCACTGCCAAGCAGACCTATTTTATCACTCTCATTAACAAATTACCATCTGGTCCCCATCAACTCTTCTCTATGTTTAACTCTCTACTTCCTCCTCAATTGCCTTCACCCACTAACTTACTTGCTGTCCAGAAGATCCGCAATCACTTGAAACATAAGATTAATACAATTTTTGAGGAGATCTCCGCTGTACAGATACCTTCTCCACTTTATACTCCATGTCCACAGGTACAATAATTACTTCCCTCATTCAACCCTACCACTATAGACATGGTTGCTAAACTTTTTTCTTATGTCCACCTAACCACCTGCCCCCTGGACCCTGTTCCCTCGCAAATGCTACCGTCACCTTCTGGCTCTATCCTGCACTCTCTCAATCTGAAGATGCACATCTTTAATCTCCCCCTCTCTTCTGCCCTCTTCCCCAACTCTCTAAACATGCACTAGTCCCCCATACTTACAGTAAAAAGCCCTCACTAGACCACACCAATCTTAACAATCTGTGCACCATCTCCTTGCTCCCCTTTTTATCCAAACTCCTTGAACGTCTGGTTCTACAAGCGACTGAGCGACCACCTCACAGAGAATAATCTTCTTGATCCCCTTCAGTCTGAATTTTGGCCTCCACACTCTATTGATACTGCTCTCCTAAAACTCATAAATGATCTGCTAATGGCTAAATCAAATATACACTATACTGTACTCCTGGACCTCTCCGCCTTTGTTCCCCATGACTGTACTCTTTGCTGGTTCTCATCTTATTTTTCCAACTGCTCCTTTAGCATTACTTACAATTCTACTTCCTCCTCTTCTCTTTCTTTTTCTGTAGGGATCCCCCAAGGTTCTGCTCTTGGACCTCTCCTATTCTCGATCTACCCCTCCTCCCTGGGTTAGTTAATTGTCTCCCATGGCTTTCAATACCATCTCTGCGCTTATCACACCCAGATTTATCTCTCTACCTCTCAGCTCACTCATTCAGTCTCCTCATGTATTACTAATTTACTAACAGACATATGAGCCTGGATGTCACACCACAGGAGTCTGTGATAGTGAGCTCTTGTAGATTGCCAACTCAGGATTCCCCAGGGCACAGAGTCTAAGCCCCAGCCTGCTTCTTCACCAGAGCCCCTAATGGTGGGGATGGCCTTGCAACAAGCTGGAACCAGGTTGCGGCCCCCAGGTATGCCTAGCCGAGTATGTAGCGGCCACTCACATGTGCAGCGTACAAGCAGCAGGCAAAGGGGAATCCAGAAGGCGAGATCTGGACAGGCAGCAAACAAGCACAGATTGCTGCCTGCCCAGACACAGGTAGTCAGACAAGAGGGATCTCAGAGAACTAAAATGTTGCTCAGGCAATGTGGATTACCTTGAGCATGTCTTATATAGACAAGAAACTAGGAGAAACACTGCAGCAAGGATGTAAGAGTACACAAGCTGGAAACTGAAGGCTAACTTGTGACACTAAACTCATAATTTTTCCTCTCCCATGTGCCTCTTCCCCTGATTTCTCTGTTAAGATCTATGGCGCAACTTAACTATCAGCCCTTACCTGCATGCCAAGGTTCTAGGTGTAATCTTGGACTCTGAACTATGCTTTCAGGCCCATGTCAAATCACTGTCCAAATCTTGACACTTCAACCTCCTCAACATCTCCAAAATACGCTCCTTCCTAACCAAAGACACTATAAAGCTTCTAATTCACTTCCTGGTCATTTCTTGCCTTGACTACTACTGCAACTCCCTCCTCACAGGATTAGCTTTATATAGACTATCCCCCTTCAGTCCATCATGAATGCTGCTGCCAGGCTCATCCACCTTACCAACACTTCAGTGTCTGCTACTGCTCCCTGTCAATCCCTCCCCTGGTTTCCGCTCACCCAATTAATTGATTTCAAAATACTAACAACAACTTTCAAAGCCATCCACAACTCTTCCCCCACCTAAATCACTAACCTAGTCTCAAAATACCAACCAAATCATTCTCTTTGTTCCTCTTAAGACCTCCTTCTCTCTAGCTTCCTTGTTACCTCTTCCCATGCTCGCCTCCAGGACATCTCCTCAGCCTCTCCCATCCTTTTGAATTCCCTACCCCAATCAGTCCAACAAGCTTTTACTCTGTTTGCTTTTAGGTGATCCCTAAAAACCCTCCTCTTCAGAGAAGTCTATTCTGCCCCTACCTAACCACAACCTTTATTTTTTCCATCAGCTCATACCTTACAGCTATTACCTTTTGTAACACGTGGCCCTCCCTTCTAGAATATAAACTCTAATGAACAAGGCCCTCTGATTACTTCTGTATTTTTAATTATATTGTAACTGTACTGTTTGGCCTCATGTTGTAAAACGCTGGGCAAACTATTGGCTCTATATAAATCCTGTATAATAATAATTATTATTAAAAAATATTAAGATTTATATCCTGGTGTTAAAGGCTTGTGAATTGAGCATAATATATTATAGAATATAGTATGTTATTTTTTTCTAATTAGTGAACTGCTGCATTTAAAAGTCTTTCTTTGGATGACAAATACTCTTTCAAATCTTTAGTTCCCTTTTTAATATGTCTAATACTGTGATTTATGTATACATTTTTTTATTAATATTTTTAGTTCATATATTGTAATTGCAGTTCTCGTAATTACTAATTTTGCAATCAAAATTAGATCTTTTCCTGAAAATCAACAGTACTTCTAAACAAAGTACTTTGTGATCCCACTGTTACTGAGTAATTAAGAACAGTAAACAGTCATTTACTATATGAGACATAATGCACTAGAGACCCAAATGAAGTTCCTGCTGTGGAGAGCAGAAAGAAAACTCCACTAAAATCTGAACTCAGTGAAATTCATTAAGTTCAGAACACTCCATAATTGACTTCAGGATTTATGATGTTACATTGTCGCAGTGTATAGTATTTCTGGCACGACAGGTTGCTGTGTTTTCCCATTTGTGCACTCTTGTGCACTCAAATGACTGTTTTAATTTTATAATGATCCTGGTATTCAAATGAAGACAGTGAAATTCTGCTACAATTTGAGCATACTTGAGAGATGAAAAATTGTACTTTGGGGTTCCAGCTGACCTCTATCATGGTGAAAATGAATAGAAGATGAAGATTCCAGAAAGGTGAGATTATTTCAAACAGGGCTTGAGTCCCGCAGGAACGCATGGGAACTGTGCTCCTGTACTTTTTCCACATCAGGAACTCCGTTAGCATTAGTAGCTGCGTCCTGCAGGAGGGATGAAATCAGTGGGGTGCCAAAAATTGTGGGGAGTGTCAGGCCTGCCCCACTCAGGGGAGCCACCCGGGCTGCATGTCCATGTGAATAAAGCAGCTGCAGTAGCTGGACTGCTACTTCAGCCTACGCCGCTCACCTGGCCGCCTATTTGGTTCAGCAGTCGGGGCAGAAACTACCCACTTGTCCCATGACCGTGAAGGGGGAAGGAGCTGCAATTGATCCCGAGCCCATCACCTGATGCCATTTGCTGGACCGGGAAAAAAGTGATTTCCCGACTGTGCATCCTCACTGTCTGCCTGGATAGGAGTATAGGAGGAGTGGCGGGGGCAGCGGCATATAGAGGAATTGATTTTTGCCTACTCCTCCTGAAGCTGCTGAATGTCTTCTTCTGCTCCTAAATTACTGCAGGAGTAATATGCAAAGAACAATTCCTCTATTAGCCACTGCCCCCCCAACTCCTGCTATCCAGCTTCTTTTGCTGCTTCCCCATCCTATTGAGTTCCCCCAGTGATATCCAGTTCCCCCAGTGCTGTCCAGTTCCCCCAAGTGCTTTCCAGTTCCCCCAAGTGCTTTCCAGTTCCCCCCAGTGCTTTCCAGTTCCCCCCAGTGCTCTCCAGTTCCCCCACATTGCTCTCCAGTTCCCCCCAGTGCTCTCCAGTTCCCCAGTGATCTTCGGCTCCCCAGAGTGCTCTCCAGTTCCCCCCAGTACTCTCCGACTCCCCCAGTGATCGTCACCCCCCCAGTGCACTCTCTCCCCCCCAGTGCTCTCCACGCCCATGCTCTCCGATCCCCAGTGCTCTCCAGCCCCTGTGGAGTTCTCCAGACCATACAATGCTCCCCCTGCTGGGTGGAAATGGGGATACATTGTGGAGAGAGATGGATGATGGTGGGCGGGGATGGGGATACATTGTGCAAAGGGATGAATATTTACCCCATAGTGGGCACCTGCCTCGTTCTCTGTCACCGTGCCCCCGGGACCTGCAGACTCAATGTCCGCTGGTGTCCCGCGATCGTGTCACGGAGCTGCAGAACAGGGAGATGCCTATTTAAACAAGGCATTTCCCTGTTCTGCCTTGTTTGGGAGCAGTGATCGCTGTCATGTCAGTGGTAGCCCACCCCCCACAGTTAGAATCACTCCCTAGGACACACTTAACCCCTTGATTGCCCCCTAGTGTTTAACCCCTTCCCTACCAGTATCAATTACACAGTAATCAGTGCATTTTCATAGCACTGATCGCTGTATAAATGACAATGGTACAAAAATAGTGTCAAAAGTGTGCAATGTGTCTGCCATAATGTTGCTGTGGTGATAAAAATTGCAGATCACCGCCATTATTAATAAATAAAAGAATGCTATAAATCTATCCTATATTTTGTAGACGCTATAACTTTTACGCAAACCAATCAATATACTTTTATTGCGATTTTTTTCTTTACCAAAAATATGTAGAAGAATACATATTGGCCTAAACTGAGAAAGACATTTTTTTTTACATATTTTTTGGGGATATTTAGTATCGCAAAAAGTAAAAAATATATATATTTTTAAATTGACGCTCTTTCTTTGTTTATAGCACAAAAAATAAAAACCGCAGAGGTGATCAAATACCACCACTATTTGTGGGGAAAAAAGGACGTCAATTTTGTTTGGGTTCAACGCCGCACGACCACGCAATTGTCAGTTAAAACAACGCAGTGTCGCAAAAAGTGCTCTGGTCAGGAAGGGGGTAAATTCTTCGGGGCTGAAGTGGTTAATAAAAGGCTACATACGTAGATGATTTTTTGCTACAAAAAAATATGGATTTATGAAAGACAAGGTGTCAAAATTAATTTTTATGATGTAAGCAAAAATGTAGACAAAGGGGTGGCTGTGGACAGAGTAGACTTGAATTTCGCAAAAGTGTTTGACACAGTTCCCCTCACACAGCTAACGTGTAAAGTAAAGTCTACAGGCTTGGAAAATTATGTTTTTAAATGGATAGAAAACTGGCCCAAGATTTAGTGCTGGTACACTTACTTTTTAATATATTTATAAATGATATGGAGTTTGGGATTAAAAGTACCATTTTAGTGTATGCAGATGGCACCAAGCTTTGCAGTGGAATATCATCCTTATGCCTTGTTCACACGATCAGGCTTTTGCCTGGCCAAAAGCACATTGCAATTCCGACAGAATTCCATCGAAGTAAAATAGAACATGTTCTATATTTAAACTCCGATGTAATTCATTGGGATTTCCGATGGAGCATACACACGGTCGGAATTTCTGATGAAAAAGGTCCGTCAGACTTTTTTCATCGGAAATTCCGATTGTGTACGGGGCTTAACATGATGTTAAATACACTATTTAATTGGGCAACTATGTAGAAAATTAGGTTTATTATTGATAAATGTAAAGTTATGCACTACATACTAGGGGAGTACGACTGACCGTACAAGGTGGAGAAAGATCTAGGTGTTGTGGTAGATTGTAGGTTTAAAGTGTCATTAAACTCAGACTATGAAAAACTCTCATTACATGCTATATAGCAGAGTGTTCATGCTCACAAAGTCAGTAAAGCATTTGTTTTGTATAGAGTGATATATACCTGGTTGATCCTGCCCCATGTCCCTCCCATTTCCTTATGTGTTCCCACTGCAGGTTTGAGATTGGGTAGACCAGCTGATGTCCTCTACAAAGCATTCTCAATTTCAGTTCCCTTCTAAGACCTTTATTTCCTCATTCTTTTTTATCTGTGCAGCCCACATGACTAGAGTCACACACGTGGGCATATACACAGTGGTAAATGACACTCCACTCCATCTCTCCTCCTCCATGTCCTGCTAGTGCTAAACACTGCGGGGATGGGATATAGTATGCTGATTAAAGCTTTGTTTTAAAAAAAAAAATGCCCATACTTACCTGCTCTTTGCATGAGGAAGAAAAGTGTTACTGCGCTGATCTAATTATCCAGAGGTATTAAATCTCTGGGAGTATGGACATAAGTGAAATATCAGGGCCACAATGTACCCAATCTTAAATGTGAATAACCTGGATACAAACAATATATAAAAAAAATATGAGAAATATATGAGTCATACAAATGTGACACAGTGATTTCAAACTTGAATCGTATATCTAGATCAGTGTGTCAGCATACAATCCATATGCCACAGTGCTTCTATGAGAAAAATGGCTGTTGCTGCTACTGACCAACCAAATAGTGAAAACAATACGAAAGATATTACAAAAAATATTGTGTATATATGTGTATAAAACTACAATATGCAGTATGCCAACTGCACCGTGAGTTGTCCAATAACCGATATTGGAACAAAATAAATATCAAAAAAGTGAAATAATTATCAAACAACCATACAAATGTGCTATGTGCTGACTGCACTTAAAAATAGTCCAAATGTCAGGCAATCTTGCGCTTATACAATAGGTTCCAGCAAACACAAGGTTCAATGTTGGTAGTACTGTGTAGAGGAAAGTGCCGCTATCTCTTCCACCCGACAAAGATGTGCCACCATCACCAATGGTTAAAATCAACACTCACCAGACCCCAGATATTATTAGGCTCCAAAGTGGTGTCTTTTCTTTGTCCGTCAGTGGGTGTTGCCTCCTTTTCCCTTTTACAAGGTGTCATCAATTCCTCAAAAACAAGGGGCTCATCATAGTGTAGTATATTAAAATATGTATTTATTTAAAAAAGGTAAAAAAATAACACTTACAATATAAAGTGCCTCTGACCGGCACTGAGTGTCTTTGGCAGTGTCAACCGTTAAAAGCCGCTGACCAGCATTTAAATGGCGTCCTAAGAGGTGTGCTTGCCCCGCTGTGCTCCGCATGTATTGCTACAAGGGGTCCGGGCGCGCTGGTGTGCTGCACCCTCTATGTGCGTGTCCAAACAGCCTCTAACCTGCTCTTTGCAATGGTTTTGCACAGATCGGCCTTGATCCTCTTCATCTGGGGTCCCCCACCAGCACTCCAGACCCCCCTTCTTCCTCGGGTGCCCCCAGGGAAAGCCACTTTCCCTGGGGGCACCCTGCATGTTCGCTCCTGCTCCCACTGTTGCGTCCATTGGAGAGACCGAGGAGGAGAGGAGAGAGACAGCGGCGGAAGCTGGATTGGATTGGCTCAGATAAGGAAAAGGTGATGTCTGGGGGGAGCTGCAGCACAGACATTTTGTTACTTTGAGCCCAGGTTCACACTGGGTGCGATTTCCTTTGATTTGAGATGCGATTTCACATGTAAAATCGCATCTCAAATCGGCAGGATTTGCCGCCAATTGTCGGCAATGACACCGTCCTAATCGGTGCGACGCCGCATCTGCGGCGCTGCACCGATTTCAAAAAGTAGTTCCTGTACTACTTTTTGCGATTTCGGGCCGCGATTTACATAGACATCTGTGCAGAAACCTGCACAGATGTCTCTTAAATCGCGGCCGAAATCGGGACTGCCGGCGGGAGTGAAATCGTGCGAGTTCAGCTGAACTCGCACGGCTTCACTCCCGCAGCCCAGTGTGAACCAGGGCTAATGCATAGAAAGCATTAGGTGAAAAAACTTAAGGCTTTAGAACCACTTTAATGTTCAAAAAATTTACATTTGATGTTTAATAAAGACTTATAAGGAGCTGTAATTGATTTTTTGATATTTCTATTCTAATTTGAACTGCTCTTCTGAAACTGTTTAAGTGGTTGTAACCCCTTTTTAACCACTTTATGCTACAGGTAAACCTATATAAAGGCTTACCTGTAGCTACCCAGGATATCTCCTAAACCTGCACAGTTTAGGAGATATCCCCTGTCCCCTGCATGTGTCAATGTCATCGGCACATGCACACTGGGGCAAACTGAAACAATGACACAATGAAACAATGACACATATGTGCCGTTGCTTCAGTCAGTGTGCCGTTACCGGTGGCTCCCGCGCGCATACGCGCAAGTGACGTCATCGCCGCTCCGGCCAGTCACAGCTCCAGAGCCACGATACCCGGAAGTAACCCCCAGTAGAGATGTCGCTGCCTGAGGGGGGATGAGGACCACTGCAAGGGCTTCAATCTCTGGTAAGTAATTCATAATGATGTGCATACTAGCTCATTATGTCTTTGTCTTGCAGGTTTTTTTTGTTTTGTTTTTTAGATCGGGTTTCCAACCACTTTAAGGGGCTATATGATCAATATGTATAAATACATTAGTGGTCCATATAGTAAAGTTGGTGTGGAGTTATTCACTTTAAGGTCATTACGAAGGACAAGGGAACTCTTTACGTCTGGAAGAAAAGAGACAGTTACTCAGTCCAGATCCAGACCACGGCCCACCATTTGGTGATGCCTTAACTACATGGACTTGTGTCTTTTTTTAACCAGATTAACTATGTAACTATGAATGATTTGATTTATTGAACTACAATTGGTAACGTGTTAGGATATATCTCTATGTCTTGATATAGGTAGAGTCAGAGGCGGACTGACAACTCATGGGGCCCCTGGGCAATAGGAGATTATGGGGCCCCTGGGCAATAGGAGATTATGGGGCCCCAGACAATAGGATATTATGGGGCACCCAGGCAATAGATTATGGGGCTACACAGTATACACACACACTGAAAAGGTACTGGAGAGGTGGGGCAGCTATAATCTTGGGATTTTTAGACCAAAAGGATGTCGGTAAGGGACATTTCAGGGACAGATGTAAAAAAACACAAATTTTTACATACTGTCCCTGGTTTTACTGAGGCTGGCAACCGTGATGGGGCCCCCTAGTGGCATGGGGCCCTCGGGCAGTGCCCGAAAGCCCAAATGGTCAGTCCGCCCCTGGGTAGAGTTAAGAATATTGGACTTTTCATTTGACTGAAGCATACATACAATATTCTTATGTGCACCCTGTGTGCTATCAGTTGTCCTCTGTTTGGCAGTCCATGACTGGATAACAGTAAGGCCCCGTACACACGATAGAATCCATCCGCAGATAAATCCCAGCAAATGGGTTTCTGCGGATAGATCCTATGGTGTGTACACGCCAGCGGATCTGTTTCCGCGGAGAAATCTCCTCTGGGATGGATTCCAGCAGATCGGATATTTGCTGTGCTGCACAACAAATCCATCTGCTGGAATCCATTCCAACGGATGGATCCGCTCGTCTGTACAGACTTACCGGATCCATTCGTCCAAAGGGATTCCCCGCACGCGTCGTAATGATTTGACGCATGCGTGGAATTCCTTATATGACAGCGTCGCGCCCGTCGCCGCGTCATAATCGCGGCGACGGCGCGACACGTCATCGGCAGAGGATTTCCGCGCGGATTTCAATGCGATGGTGAGTACACTCCATCCCATCGAAATCAGCGGAAATCTTTGAGAGGATTTATCCGTGGAAACGGTCCGCTGGACCGTATCTGCGGATAAATCCTCTCGTGTGTACGGGGCCTAAGGAGGGATAAACAGAGATAGTATACAATATATCAAGCATATCATGGGTTCTTCTGTGTGTGCTCAAATTTCTCAAGCTGCTTTTGACAAAATAAGCCATATTGCAGTTCTAATCCTGCTATGTTTTGGTCTGCTTGTGGACCACTGAGTGCAATGCAAATGATAAAACATGGACCTATCTGTCAACTTCTGTAACCCCCTGAGCCTGAAATTCTGGGAAATACCCATGTAACAAACAATCATAACAATTCATGGACCATAAATTAGCAATGGTGCCAATACTTGGACAACTGATAAATTCAGCTCAGTCTGCCTTCCCTCACCCTCTTATGATTATACGCAATACTTTCAGCTGCAGGCAGTAATCCACAGAAAACTGGGGATGAAAGGCGTCTGGTTCCTGAGCGACAACAACTTGCTCTTCAACCTCCAATGGTGGGTGCTGCTTCTTCCTCCTCCAACCCCTCCCTGTTGCCACTAAAAGGGCATGTGTGGCTAGAGGGCGGGGTTGGAGGAGTAAAGAGCAATGTTTGTACCTCGTCCAGCCTCTATCCCCCCCAATAGTTTTGTCTCTTTCCCTAGTCGGCATCATGTGTGGAAGTAGTGCTACTGATGGTCAGAGTCTGCAGGGCAAATGATTAGCTGCAGAAGACCATAGTGAATTTTAAAGCTGAGAACATTTAAAATGTATTGGCTTTTCATTTCCAGAGCATCCACTCTCAGCTGACTTTACATTTAATGAAAGTTATTGATTTTCTGTTTGTTTTTAGTTTATACACGTGGAAGCAGAATACATTTTCTACACTAAGCAACTTAACAATTCATCAGAAGAATTTAATCGGGCTTCAAAAATCTGCTGGATTCGCCATTACTGTACAATTTGAAGCCTTACTGTGAAGATCAATAATGCAAGATGTTTTTTAACATGTAAGTTACACAGTCATAATGCAACTTCCCCTGATGTGAATATTCACTGTATTATATGCTTTAACCCTTAGCGTTATACTGGTTATATAAGAGCCATGATAAAGAAGGTTCAAAGATTTCTTACCTTAGGTGTTACACATTCAATTTGTATTAGGCAGTGTAAGTCTATCTCTAGAGACTGCTTAGGACAAAAGCTAACTTTTCCCTGCAAATGTGCCTCGTTAAAGAGTCCGTCCATCCAAAAATGTATATTTTAGTTATAAGTGTAGCATGGTGGGCTGAGTCAGACCCTGCCTTCTTATACACCATAGTTACTTTAGAGACAATGGGCCATATTCTCATAGAAGTTACGATGGAGTATCTCAGGATACTCCATCGTATCTCCCTTTTTTGGCCCGTGTATCTATGCGACTGATTCTTAGAATCATTTTCGCATAGATACACTTAAGATCCGCCATCTGTAAGTCACTTACACTGGCGAATCTTAAATGTAATGACGCCGGCCGCCGCTAGATGGCATTTACGTGAAGGACTCATTTGCGTATGCAAATGATCCTTCTACGCCGATTCCCGAACGAGTTTGCGTCGCGTAACCGTCGCTAACGTCGTTTGCGTAAGCGGAAACTTACTCCTGCTATATGAGGAGTAAATTTCCGCAAGTCCCACGTAGGCCATGTTACGGATGGCGTCGGGTCCGCGTCGTGTTTTTTCTTCGGGTACGTCGTTTACGTAAGTCGTTCTTGAATACGACTTTACGTCAATGACGCACACGTCGGCGTCATTGACGTTTTCCGCCGAGAACTGGAGGATGCGCACTGGGCGCTTAATTTGAATACAAGCCGCCCCCTTGGAGATCCGCCAGGCTACGCCGGGGCATTTACACTCCGCCTTCCCAACTTACGGAGCAAGTGTTTGGGGAATACAACACTTGCTCCTGTAAGTTGGGACAGCGGAGTGTAAGTGCCTTAAGCGCAGCCCGCAGATTTTTAGAGAGAATATGGGCCAGTGAGTTCTACATGCAGTAATTTCAGTTTCTGTCCACCTAGTAATTTTGGGTATCCTGGGGACCTTTACATGTTTCATGCCTCCCAAAGCACCCCCCAGCTCATATCCGACACCCCCCTCCACCTCCCTACTAGCACAAGTCCTCTCCTCTCCCAAAATGTTCCCCCAGCACATAACAGACCCCCCCACCTCCCTACTAGCACAAGTGTAGAATGGTGTGTGTACTAAGGGAGGGGGCGGTCTATATCTAGTGGAGAGGGGATCTGTTCTGAGGAAGAGGGTCTATACTTAGTGGAGAAGGTGGGGTCTATACTGAGTGAGGTGGGTCTGTACTGAGAGAGGGAGGTCTATACTTAGTGGAGAGGAGTGTGTGTACTGAGGGAGGGGGGTCTGTACTGAGGGAAGGGTTCTGAGCAGGAATGGAAAGACCAGGTACTCCAGCCATGCGCTGCTCACTGTGTCCTGCAAGGCGGCTCAGGTCAGTTCAATTAGGAGGCAACACACATCACAGGGGGGTATAGACAGGACTGGTGGTAGACTATTTTGCACTCTTTCTATCCCGTATATAAAATATATTTTAGAGGGATAGGTCATGTCGTCTTCTATGGATAATCTGTTGTTTTTAAAGGGATATTGGCGCCTAGTACAGGGTCCTGTGTAAGGATTTTCCAATTCCTTGAAATTATATGTTGTATCGCAAATGACTTATTTTTACAAGGGTGTGAAACCATACCTGATTGGTCCCTCTGTTGTTAGACATAGTGTGGAACCTGTAACGGGAGAATTCTAAAAAGAGGCCAATATTTCCTATATGCCTCTTCTATGTGCGAGTCCTGATAGCCCTTTTCCTTAAATTAATTTTTCAATATCTGACTTTGTTCTTTGAAGTTGTCCTTATGGGTGCATGTCCATCTTAATCTACAGACTTGTTCATAAGGTATATTGTGAATCCAGTTAGGGTGGTGATTGCCTTTTGTTTGCAAGTAAGAATCGCCAGTAGGGATGGGCAAATGGTTCGGCCCGAGCATAAGGAGAGGCGGACATTCCCTTGGCACTGTAAGGGGGCCAGCAACAAATGTGTCCACAGGCAAAGGTGGACGTGGTGGTCAAAGATCAATTTTTCAGTACCTGTCTGACAGGTGCATATCATTGCAATTTTTTACAGCAGGGCAAATTCTTGCTTTCATCAAGATTTCTCTATAGGGTTTCGGTGGGAAAGCGCCACGACACCCAAAGACCAATTTTAGTCAAAGTGACACCAGAATGTATACAACAAATCTCTAATCTGTTCCCAGTGCACTACATTGTGGCCTCATTATACACACTGGCTCCTCAGCTGTTGCTGAGCAAAATAAAGGCAGCGTGCAGGATTTTTTTTTTTTTTTGGCTTTATAAATTCAATTATTACGGTCCATCAGACCGTTTTCATCGGATGGACCGATCGTGTGTACAGGGCTTTAGACTAAGGGGACCCCCCAGGCACTATATTGGAAGGAATGTTTCATTTTTAGGCTTTCACTTTAAAATAAAAAAATCACTGCTCATTTAAAAATGACATTTTCACAAACTTTTTTTTATTGATACATGTTCCCCAGTGCAGGACCCGGACCCCTATAACCATTGTGTGCCCAATTACTTGCATTTAAACCTTCAAAATAGGCACTTTTGGTATTTGATGTCCGGTTTCCATTGAGTTTAATGGGGTTCAAACTTTTACTGTGTTCGAAAGTTCATGTGCGAACCGAACAGCGGCCCACTCCTAATCACCAGCACTAGGTTTAAAGTGTGTCATTAAATAAATAGTACCATATGAGTCTCCATTATGTTTTAAATCCAGAAAAATGAAAGAGACTTTGTCTACTACATGAGTGAATGTGATACCAAAAGGGTTATATGTACAATGTTCAAGGAACCCATTTAACTACACGTCTGTACCATCCCAAATGATTCAAATATCATCAGTATATCTAACCATGAGATACTGTGGCCTTTTATTGTGGCCAGCCTTGCAAACTTGTGCAATAATCATGCTGTCTAATCAGCATCTTGATATGTCACACCTGTGAGATGGATGGATTATCTTGGCAAAGACTTAGACATATTTGTTAACCACTTGCTTACTGGGCACATATACCCCCCTCCTGCCCAGGTGAAATTTCAGCTTCCGGCACTGCGTCTCTTTAACTGACAATTACGCTCCCAAACAAAATTGGCGTCCTTTTTTTCCCACAAGTAGAGCTTTCATTTGGTGGTATTTGATCACCTCTGCAGTTTTTATTTTTTGCGCTATAAACAAAAAAGAACGACAATTTTGAAAAAAAAAATACAATATTTTTTACTTGTTGCTATGATAAATAGCCCAATTAAAAAAAAAAAAAATATTTCAGTCTAGGCTGATACGTATTCTTCTATATATTTTTGGAGAAAAAAAAATCGCAATAAGCGACTGGTTTGCGCAAAAGTTATAGCGCCTACAAAATAAGGGACAGAATTATTATTTTGTATTATTTTTGTTTACTAGTAATGGCGGCGATCTGCGATTTTTATTGGGACTGCGACAATATGGCGGACACATCGGACACTTTTGACACATTTTTGGGACCATTCTCATTAATACAGCAATTAGTGCTATAAATATGCACTGATTACTGTATAAATGTGACTGGCATTAAAGGGGTTAACACTAGGGGGTGAGGAAGGGGTTAAATGTGTACCCTATATAGTGTTCTAACTGTGGGGGAAGGGGGGTGACTGGGGGAGGTGACCGATCTGTGTCCCTATGTACAAGAGACACATATCGGTCTCCTCTCTCCCTGACAGCACGCTGTCATTGTGAGAGCCGGCAATGAGAAATGATCTCATATGTTTACATATGAGATCATCTCTCATTGGCCGCACAGATCGCCTACCAAACGGCCACTCCGATTGGCCGTTCACGGCGATCTGTGATTGGCTGTGTCCAAGGGACACGGCCAGCACAGAAGTTCCCAGATGCACGCTCGGGAGCACGCGCGGGGAACGAGGAAATGGGCGGCCGTAAAAAGAAAACGTCATAGAGAAGTAGAACCACCCTGCGGCCGTATATAGTCGTATGGCCGTTGGGAAGTGGTTAACAATATTTGAGAGAAATATGCCTTTTGTGTACATAGAAAAAGTTGTAGATATTTGCGTTCAGCTCATGATAAATAGGGGCAAACACAAAAGTTTTGCATTTATAGTTTTACTCAGTGTATATCCAGAATCATTCACATATGAGTGAAGATTAGCTACAATATCATGTAGGAAATATTCTATGTAGCTACCGTGAATGCTTGTCAGGCTATCTATGCCTGCAATTATAGGCCACCCTGGAGGATTTTCCAAACTCTTGTGCCTTTTGAAAATATGATGGAAGTGTGGAGTGTTAGGGTGTTTCTTAAAGTGAAAGTAAACCCCCCTATAATTTTCAGCCAAGGAAGCTGCCACCTTTGCCTCTGTTTAATCTACAACTGTCATGATGCTGCATATGTGATCAGTTTTGACACCAGCCATTGGATGGTTTGATAGTTTGGTTGAGAGCACAACCAATGGGAGTGTTACATTTCCGGCACGTGCTGTAAATGAAACTGTTTTATGGATGGTTTACTTCTGCTTTAAGAAGAAAAAAATACTCAAGTACCGTATTTGCCGGCAAATAAGACGACTGGGCGTACCCGCTAATTTTCCAGCTAAAATGTTGGTTTTGGCATATACTCACCGCATAAGACGACCCCCTTCCTACTAGTCATGCCTCACCTCACCTCACTGTGCCACATGCCAGACTGTGCCACCATTACATGCCAGACTGTGCCACCATTGCATGCCAGACTGTGCCACCATTACATGCCTCACTGTGCCACCATTAAATGCCTCACTGTGCCACCATTACATGCCTCACTGCATACCTCACTGTGCCACCATTACATGCCTCACTGTGCCATTGCATGTCTCGACGATCCCTTACCTTATCCCTGACATGCAGAATCTGTCAGACCGTGGCCATCCATTATCACTTGTTCTTTATCTCCAATCACTTGAACAATTCTGCCAGGCTCTAATTCTGCCGGTAACCTATCATGCAGACTCTCAGTCAGACCGCCGCCGTCCATTTTTCAAAAGCTGCGCCTCCTCCTTCTGCTGTTCCCGTGATAGGCGGAACACTCAGCTTCCCAGCAGACACTGTGTTCAGTGTTCCGCCCATAACGGATGCCCTCTCGTCCGAGACCAAGGAGGAGATGGCATCTGTGATAGGTGGAACACTGAACAGAGGCTCTGCTGGGAAGCTGGGTGTTCCACCTATCACGGAACAGCAGAAGGAGGAGGCGTGGCTTTTGAAAAATGGACGGCCGCGGTCTGACTGAGAGTCTGCATGATAGGTTACCGGCGTATAAGTCGACCACGACTTTTAAGAAGAATTTCATGGGTTAAAAAGTCAACTTATATGCCAGAAAATACGGTATATAACCTGCTAGTCCTCGATCAAGTAGTACTTTTAGATCTTTTTTGTACTCCATGATTGGATCTCCCCTAAGATTCTCATATGTATCTGTTTCACTTAACAGTTTCATGGCTTTAGCTACATAAACATCTCTGCCTTGTATCACAAAGCCATTGTCAGCCTGCCGTATAACAACATCCTTGTTCTGCTTAAGATTTAAAAAATAGGACCACTATAAGGATCCTGGGGCAGGTTTTTACTTTCTTATCACAACTTCATAAAAGATTGGTATGACGTTGTTTTTTGCCCAATAGGGGTAAAAGGTCGAGATGGGCCTAAATTCTATGTGTATTACCTCACTCTCTATAACAGATGACAAGGCTGAGTCTAGTAATGCACCTGCTGCCTCACTACCCCATAGTCCTTTAAATACAACTCTTCCAGAGTTTCTAAAATGGAATCGTCCTTGGTTCTAGGAGGGGATGATTCAAACTCTATCAATTGTTGTAAATTATTTGCATGCACTCTAGGAGCATAGTATCTTTTAATCGTTTTGTATAAATATATTCAGGTCAATAAATAGCTCAAATAGGTTCAGGGTATTGCGAAAAGCAAAGCTTAACTCTTTTATGAGTATGTCTAATCCTGTGTAAGAAAACACAGAATGAGAAAGGTTAATTATCTTTATGGTAGAGTTAATGTTTACTGTTTCCTACCTCTTTTAACATTTCTTCCAACTCCTACTTCTCGTGTATTTTCATTTTTTTCACATCTCTCAGAGGTTTGGAAGGGCTCTTTTTTACCTTCTGTGCTGTGGGTTTTATCTCTTCCACAGCACCTTTCTCAAAAACAGATGGGGAAGGACCACTACTAATACCTGGAAAAACCGATGATGACCCAATTTTTCCAGAACCACTACTATTTATCTCCAAATCATGTAAACCTACAGGAGTTAACTCATTGCTAGTAGGGTTTCTTGGGGAGGCACTAGGTTCTACTTCTGTCATTCAGGCAGGGTCCTCTTTCTTTTCACGAGATCTAGAGGGACCAAGGTGTCCAACCTCCCTAAGGGGAGTACACTTATGCCTCTCCTGGGTTCAGAAAGGGCCTTGTGTTTTGAAAAGCTCCTAAATTCTCCATTAGACTCCTTTGTATGCTATTGTTATTGTAATGATTGTTCATTTTCATGGGTTCTTTCCTATTCTTTCGAGGATACCTATTCATCCTTTTATCATTATGTCCATTTTCCTGGTCTCTCCAGACCTTCAAAGCTCCCTGTGCATAAGCAATCAGACACATTGAGCACCATATTTTTGGTATGTAGGAGACAATGCACAATTCCAAGGAATCACCACAAACAATACAGTCTAGCACCCGCAAATTTAAACAACCACAAGAATTCAGTCAGTTGTTGAGTTAAAAACAAAAATTACTATGGCAACTTCAATAAAAGTAATTAGATTTTTCAGCAAATGTACGGATGGGGGAATATAGTCAGTTTTTTTTTGTTTAACCCTGCTGGTTGAACAAAATGTATTTTCCTTATCTATGGGTTGCCTTCAGTGGCAGCTGGTGCTTTTTTTGGGGGGAGTGGCAAACAACCATTCCCCCCCCGCTCCCACTTGGTGGGGGGTCCATCCTCACACATCTAAGTTACGAGCGGGCAGCACTCCACGGGTGGCGTGCGTCTCCCCCTCCTCTCTGCATCACGGCATCTCCTCCTTCCTCCTTCTGTCCTTTCAGACAATTGGGTGACGGGTCTCAGGACCTGCTTTCTGATTGGCCGGGAGGAGAATCAGTGTAAGAATAATGAATATTCATTCGCTATTGTCACACAACTGGGTGAGCTTGGAGCGCAATGCTCTGCGCCCTGAGCCCACCCGTTTTTAAAGCCTATTAGAGGCTCTAATCACATGCTTAAAAAAAACACCCGCCCCATTGGAATCCATGAGCTGATGCCCTGCATGTATATTAGGGGGCCGGACACATGGATGGGGGGGGGGGGTGGCACCCATGCACCCCTATTGGACAGGCCATCACTGGTGGCCTTACTCTTTAGATGAAATAAGATGGTGAAAAGGGCAATGATGTGCATTTACACTGACCAACAACCAATCTAAATTAAAAATTATTTTGGCTGACTATGCTAATAAACTGCTAACTGTTATCTGAATAGTGATGGATGGTGTGTTTACATAAACATTTGGAATGTGGACACTTTGAAAGCCGACTGTCTGTCTGTTCAAATACTATGTTTGTAATTTGAAGTCATTAAAAAAACAACTTTTGTTCATTGTTTGCCATGGACTTCAAATCTTTCTTTTCTTTTACCATTTAGACAATTAGAGCTCTACAGCAAGACAGATGTTGTTCGATAGCTTTTCTGCCTTTGGACACAAATATAGCTATTTGCTGATTATTTCCCATGGTAAAGGGATTACTAGTTTTAATTTTAAAAACAGAGGAATGGAGCAGCTTTGTGACTCTGTAAATAAGGTTGTGCATCTCAATGTTCTGCAAATGCTTAAGTGGTCTACATCTGTTTTCTCCCAGTTGCATTTTTCAAACATGAATTTCCATTTTAAAAAGACTCATAAAATTTCTACCGTTTCTCCATGGATCTATTAGCAATAAAAGAGTCTACCGAGGGTTTCGCAGTCATGGAAAATGTACGGTGATAATAGGCTGTCCTGCTGTTACATGGCTTATGCAAACTTTACATTCATCACGTCAGAACCATCTACCCGCAGGGCGGAAACACAGGAGACTAGCACAGGATTTTTTTCTCCAAAAATGAAGCTTTTGCTCCATAAATATATACCGTGTGTATAAATCAGATCTGAAAGCGTGTAAGATGGACAAGATTTGTTTTTTTTAATTGTCAATAAACCTAAATGTTAAAGCGGAGTTCCGGCTACAATTTCACTTTTTAAATATAAATACCCCTGTAATACACAAGCTTAATGTATTCTAGTAAAGTTAGTCTGTAAACTAAGGTCCGTTTTGTTAGGTTGTTACAGCATTTAGAGACTTTATAAAATAGAAATTGACTGGGGCCATCTTAAGTGTGGGCATCATGAAGCCAGACTGTATGACTTCCTGGATTTTAGCCTTGCAAATCTCGCACATGCTCAGTGCTGCACAAGCAGTGTCAGATCAGGTTTCAGCACCTGTGCTGTCCAAGTCACATGATTCTTTGAGACTCGGGAGTGCACAGACTCCTGGAAAGTTACACCCACTACATTCCCAGGAGTCTGTGCGGTGTAGGTTAGGAAGCATTAAGCACCTAGGTGCAGGAAGTGGGAAGATTAACTATTCTGCCTAGCAACAACACTTTGAAGACATCTAAAAAAAAAAAAAAATTTGTAAAGGATTAATGACATTTTTTTAAAACTACTGATGTAATGTTATATTTATGGGTGGAACTCCACTTTAAGTTCTCTTGATAAACCAATGCAGCCCATGTCCACCCAAAACTGATATACCAGTAATATGTAGGTTTTTAACAGTTAAAAAAACAATTTAAATATCAAATCTTAGTGAATTAGTGAGATTTTTCTGACCATTTGTGCTATATTTTTGTGTAATTTTATAGTATCAGCCATTTCAAGCTCAGCAAATGCATAAGCTGCATGTTCTGATGGAGAAACTAGAACCACAATTGTGAGTACTAATATAGTCACACGTTTTCTCTTTTTTTTAAGTACTGTATTAACCACTTGCCGTCGCCGCACCGTCATAATACGTCCACAAGGTGGCTCTCCTAGGCGAGATCACGTATTATGACGTCCTACCTTTTAGCCGCCACTAGGGGCGCACGCGAGCCGCCGGAGGCGCGCGCGCGCGCCCCCCGCTCGCCCCCGACTCCCGTGCGTGTGCCCGGCGGGCGCGATCGCCGCCGGGCACACGCGATCGCTCGGTACAGAGCGGGGAACGGGAGCTGTGTGTGTAAACACACAGCTCTCGTTCCTGTCAGCAGGGGAAATGCTTTTCTTCGGTTCATACAATGTATGAACCGAGGATCAGTGTTTCCCCTAGTGAGGCCACCCCCCCCCCCCACAGTAAGAACACACCCAGGCATACTTAACCCCTTCCCCGCCCCCTAGTGTTAACCCCTTCACTGCCAGTGGCATTTTTATAGTAATCTAATGCATTTTTATAGCACTGATCGCTATAAAAATGCCAATGGTCCCAAAAATGTGTCAAAAATGTCCGAAGTGTCCGCCATAATGTCGCAATACCGAAAAAAAAATCGTTGATCGCCGCCATTACTAGTAAAAAAAATATTAATAAAAATGCCATAAAAATACCCCCTATTTTGTAAACGCTATAACTTTTGCGCAAACCAATCAATAAACGCTTATTGCGATTTTTTTTTACGAAAAATATGTAGAAGAATACGTATCGGCCTAAACTGAGGAAAAAAAATGTTTTTTTATATATTTTTGGGGGATATTTATTACAGCAAAAAGTAAAAAATATTCATTTTTTTCAAAATTGTCGTTCTATTTTTGTTTATAGCGCAAAAAATAAAAAACGCAGAGGTGATCAAATACCACCAAAAGAAAGCTCTATTTGTGGGAAAAAAAGGACGCCAATTTTGTTTGGGAGCCACGTCGCACGACCGCGCAATTGTCTGTTAAAGCGACGCAGTCCCGAATCGCAAAAAGTACTCTGGTCTTTGGGCAGCAATATGGTCCGGGGGGTAAGTGGTTAAGCCTTATTTAATAAGGTAAATAGCAATGTGCACATCCTATATTATTAGGCACATGTAACCTGTCACTAATACATTATTTTACTTATATAAAGAGAAAAAAAACGCGCTAATGTATCAGTTAAGAAATTTATAAAATTATAGTCCAATGAGCAGCAGCTTAATGTGAGATATACACAGAATACAGGTAGATAGGAGAAGCCGCTCTAATACAGTCCAAATTATAAATTGTATTTGATTGTAGAATTAAACATTAAGCTTCTAATAGCAGAAATTATTAAATAATAGAACGTGTTTTTCTAGTATTGGCACCACAGTGAGTCATTCAATGAAGTGTGCCACCACCTTTAGAAAAACTTGCTTACCAGATGGCAAGCAAAACAAGGCATGTGGCTATAGACCAGGCAAGGTCTTTGCTTGCACGCAAGATCGTGGAAATAAGCTCTGGATGGGTGGCTGCATAAGTATATCCAAACACCGATACCACCGTTCAATCCAGGACCATTAATTCAGCAGCAAACTCAGCAGTAGCTCAGCAGTTCCCCATTGACAACATCACATATGACGAAACACGTCTGAAGAAGGATACGTTTCAGACGTCACCATGCTGTCTCGCTAGGAGGACAGAAGTTTGTTTGTAGCCGGCCGACTCTGTTGTTTTTATGCACAACTTTTATACTCTACAAATTTTACTAATTAAATATCAATTTAGACAATATTACACTATGGTTGATTTTCTTTTCTTGGGTTAACGGCTGAGTTTTTTGCTGAACTAATCATCCTGGATTGAACGGTGGTATCAGTGTTTGGATATAGTTATGCAGCCATCCATCCAGAGCTTTTTTCCACTACAATCCCTATTATAATTTATACTATAAACCCTATTTCTTTCTACTGGCTACTGCTGCACGTCTTTCAGCTTGCTGGGTTGATGGAAGGGGATGATAGAATTTACACTGGGGTCTTAAGATGTCCCTGTTCCCTGACAACGTCCTTACATAGAAATGTGCTGACTATGCTGACAGTTCTCCTGCTACCTGTTCTTGATTTAGACAAAAATTTGGTTATTGAGGAATTTCATCCCCTTAGGGCTAAATTTGCTTTTAACCCCCCTCACCTCTTTTTGCTAGGTTTTGATTAAATAACATACTCACACTTCCAGAGCATACATTGTTGACTGGCTGTGATATGCCAGATCCCATACTACCATTTTCCTTTCTGACATCATCAGGGTCCAGCTATCTCTTCTGAGTTCTTCCACCTGGACCCCCACTACAGGTCCAACCTCCTACAGCCATTGACTGTAGGCTGATGCTTCCTGGGATATCTGTGTGGATATCCTAAGATTCTGCCGAAGTGAAGAAGATTGCACATCATGCCTAGGCAAGAATGGAGGTGGTGGAGGGCCATAGCAAACAATTTTGCTTCTAGGATTGCAGAGGAGAAAAGGGCTGCAACAATGTAAACTGCTTTTTTTGGGCGTGAAGGTCCGCTTTAAGATAAAGGACAGCAGGGAGGTCACTGGGTGGCCTCATCAAACTTTTCCTATGGGGTTCCATTATTCTTGTTCTGATCTCTGATCAAGACAGAAAGCAATGTTTGCAGCCAAGTGTGCTAAAATTCAATGTGCTTTACTCTAACTTGGGCATACTCAAGATACAGTAGAAACAATGAATGAGCTAACTTACCTGTAAAGAAATATGTTCTATGTTATGCAGCTGGACCCTGTAGAAATCTTCTGTGCAAGGTTGCCCTGTCCTCTTCCAGTCTCTGAATTTCCAGTGCTGCAGGCAGTTGCGATCCTGACCTCCCTGGGGCCCCAAGCAAAATGACATGTCACATCATTAAAGTTGAGAAGCGCAGGGGGGGGCTGCCGAAAATGACATGTCACATTAAAGTTAAGAAGCGGGGGAAAACCCCCCTTCCCACAAAAATCAGCTTGTGCTGTAACAAATCACAGCACAGTGATTGGACACAAGAGGTGGGATTTATGATTTCTCTAATCACAAGCAGGGGGCGGGGATTGTGCTCCTCCAGCCATTCCCGGCTAGGACAAGTACTGTCAGTCAGTAAAGCAGTGATGCGGCGTCCTTTTCTGGGGGCATCAGATTGCCCGGGGGGGGGGGGGTAGCTGTGTCAGTTTCATTCCGGGACACTGTATTGTCCTGGAATGAAGATGCCCGGGACAGACCTGCAAAATGCGGGACTGTCCCGGGCAATCCAGGACACGTGGTCACCCTACTTCTCACCAGACGGGCCTCTAGTAATTTGGGGGGCCCTCCGCAGCTTTGCGGGGTCCTAAGCGGCTTGCATAGTGAGCCTATATGGTGGATCGGCCCTGGCAGCAGGGGTTAAAAGCCTTGGGTCCTCTGTTAAGTTGCAGTGAAAAAGTTCCTGATTAGGGCCTGCCCCCTCCTCCTCCATTGAGAAGCATTCTTTTATTGCATTGACTGCCTGAAACATAATCTGTGAATGTGAGAGTGAATCATGTGACTCATCAGACTCTCCCCTGTAGATTGTGTTAGAAGCCCTAAAAGCAATGAAAACACATTTATCCATGGAGGAGGAGGGAGAAGGAGGCGGATCCTAGTCAGGAACTTTTTCACAGAAAATTCACAGAAGACCCGAACCTATTTACTCCCACAGCACTGAAAGTTCACAGACAGGAAGAGGACAGGGCATCCCTGCAGTGAAGATTTCTACAGAAATCAGCTGTCTGCATGACATGGCATATCCTTTTTTACAGGTAAGTTAGATCACTAAAGCTATAGATTTTTTTTATTATTATTGTTACATTTCTGCTTTAATCTGCTTTAAATAATTACGCAACAAGGCAGCACTGGGTTCTCTGTGCTGGTGCTGGACTGCAGAGATGTCATTTGGTCTGAAACAGCTATATGTAGGGAAAAGCCATCATCTTTCCTCATCTCCAAAGAGCATGTTTACAGAATGCAACAATCCCGTAATCAATACTGCCATTTATCTCTATTTTTCAGTGAGATCTAGACTGACTGATTTCTCTCTCTGTAGCTTTACTAGTGTATAATTCTCCCATTAGCTATGTGACGTGACACAAATAGGTCAGTCATTCTCAACTCTAGTACAGTATGTCATTTTGCCCTCATTACGTCCTACTGTTGCTATATACATCTATATATATGAATCTTCATTATGACTGATACCAAGGATCATTTCTTCAGACCATTCACTCACACAACTCTGCTACCATAAATCACATAATAACTGTATTGACTGGCGACATAAGAACACCCAAATATAACAGTTATGCCGCATACACACGGTCTGAATTTCCGACAACAAATGTTCGATGTGCGTGTGTATGCTCCATCGGACATTTGCTGTCGAAATTTCTGACAACAAAAATTTGAAAGCTGGTTCTCAATTTTTCCGACAACAAAAGTTCTTGTTGGAAATTCTGACCGTGTGTACACAATTCAACGCACAAAAATCCTATGCATGCTCAGAATCAATTTGACGCATGAACTTCATTTTTCTCAGCTCGTTGTAGTGTTGTACATCACCGCGTTCTTGACGTTCGGAATTTCCGACAACATTTGTGTGACCGTGTGTATGCAAGACAAGTTTGAGCGAACATCCGCCGGAAAAAAATTCAAGGTTTTGTTGTCGGAATGTCCGATCGTGTGTACATGGCATTAGAGGCAGTTTTGCACTGTGTATACTTGAAATGTGAGCTATTTGCCTGCCGTTGGAATTATAATTTTGTCAAGCCAGTTTTCAGATTTACAAAGCCCTATCAGAGAGCATAATTGTAATAAATTCATAACTAAATTAAAATGTATTCTTGTTATAAATGCCCAAGGGTTAAGCTTTACATCAGGCAGTCATGAAGACTCATGTAAGGTCAAGTTATAGGAAAGGTAATAGCTGTGGGGTATGAGCTGATGGAGAAAATAAAAGTACAATTGTTAGGTGGGGGCTGAGTAGGCCTTTCTGAAGAGAAGGGTTTTCAGAGATCCTCTAAAAGTAAACAGTGTAGGAGATAGTCAGGTTGGGGTAGGAAGTTCCATAGGATGGTAGAGGCTCAGGAAAAGTCCTGGGGGCGAGCATGGGAGGAGAAGGCAAGGGAGCTAGAGAGCAGGAGTTCTTAGTAGGAATGAAGATAAAGATTAAGTTGGTATTTTAAGACCAGGTGATGTAGCTGGGTGCAGAGTTGTTGTTAGTATTTTAAATTTAATTTGTTGGGTGAGTGGAAACCAATGGAGGTATTGACAGAGAGGAGTAGCAGACACTGAACAGTGGGTACGGTGGAGCCTGACAGCAGCATTAATGAATTGCCTGCAATGCTTTCAAATCTGCAGTGTTCATTACAATAATACTTGGTAATGCTGCCATGAAGGTCCTTGTTAAAACACTTTCTGTTAAAGAGTCTCCAGTCCCAGTTGATGCCTCTTACTGGGAAACACTTTGGGTGGAGCTAAATTCCTTGACGTCACTACGTACCAGCCTGCAGACAAGGTCCACAGCTGTGTGTTACTTCGGTTTACAGTTTACCATTATCCTAAGTGTAAGTGCTACAATTTTTTATTAAATCTTCATATTATATACTACACTGTGAAGCCTCTTCCTTCCATTGCTTCCCATGTTAAAGATTATCCATAGCGTGATACCTTGGAAAAACCTTCATAGCTGAATCACCTGCTTGTAGAGAAAAATAGCCTCAGAGGAGTCCGAGGAGTGAATTATCCCTGTCAGTTGGCCTTTGTGAGAGCGATTGAGATCTCTATAATCTGAGATCCAACCTATGTGGTAAGAGGCGCTGATTTTGTGTGAAAAGAGCAAAGGGTGAAGCACTGTGTCTTATGAATTACTCACTACAAAGAGCACACTTTGTACTTTCATTTTTGGATATATATAATAATTTTTTCACTATATCATTGTGGTTTTCTTTTGATATAGAATTATATGCACTTATATTTTTTACAGAGTGATAACTATTTGGTTGTGTTCCTGCATTGTCACCTTATCACATAGGCTTCTAACGGCAGTTTCAACACACATTATATCAGGAAACCCTAAGAAATGCCATGCAGCTTGGACTAGAGTGCATGTAATTGGAAGAGACTGCAATGAGGTTGTCGTTCATTATACACAGTGCTTCAGTAAACTGAATGACATTTAATTAGGCTTTACATGTACTTTAGGTGAAAAAATGATCTGATAAGTTGACCATCTTCCACTCAAAACCTACCCTAATGTGCGTCTGTATAATTAGGAAGGGTTTCCTTTTGGATCCAAATTTCTCCTATACTGCAGAAAAGCTGGTAAATCCAGTCATATATGCACACATTCTGTTGATGAGCCTTCAAGCTGAACAAAAAAAACTCTAAAGTTATTCCTCCATCAATGCTAAGGAGCATGGATGGATCTCCTAGCTATTGTATTCTGACATCCCACACCCGCAGGTGTCAAAATACCCAAAGATTGACTGCATCTGATTGGTTGCAGTCACTTTTTGGCTGTACATTTTCTGCCCTGGTCCCTCGGTCTTCAGATCTAAGTTTGTTAAGACGGTTGGTGCCGGTGAGCCACCCATGGACCGAAATATGGCTGATTTAGCTTGAAAAGGGTGAATCTCAGCCTGCGTATGGTCAGCTTAAGTCAGCTGTCTTCTACCCAGAATGTGCATTTGTGCCTTCTGTACAGACACAAGGTTGTGAACTCTTTAGCGGTGGGTAGTGAAATTAATTACTGTATTTATTGGCGTATAACACTCACTTTTTTACCCTAAAAATAGAGGGTAAACTGTGCCTGCTTGTTATACGCAGGGGGCTGTGGGAAGTTTTTTTCCTGAAAATTCCCTTTTAAAGTTAGGGTGCGTGTTATATGCCTGTGCGTGTTATACGCCGATAAATACAGTAGTTAACACTTTGTAATATAAAGCGCAGCAGAGCATGTAAGAGGAAATATAAAATTAATGAAATTCATAAATTATATATATGTTATTGATTTGCATTGGAGCACAATATAATAATGGAGTAAATAACCAGATTGTTTTTTTGAAAGAAGCAAATTTGGGGCTCAGGGTAACAACTAAGGGGGATGAATGAAGAGGGCACAGAAAATACAGAAAATTCAAAACAATTCCTAACCCTACAAGTAATAAAGTACGTTCTTTTGGGAAGGTCAAACCGCATTAAACATGTAAATTTCATACACAGACTAGATGCTGATGACTTGTTTCTGAACATAATTGGTATCAAACAAATTTTTCATAATGTCAATGTGAAATAAATTAAAATATTCATCCTCATATGGCTGGCTCCCTTGCATTAAAATAAATGTTGCAAGCTCATTTAATTAGTATAGTTAGGATTGTCTGTTCTTCGCTTCACTGATTCTCCAAATCACAAGTTAATTTGTCAAACTCAGACCATTGTTTTCCCTTCATTCTTCATTACCGCCAAGACACACCACAGTGAAATAAATGTTTAAGGTAGAAAAAAAGCAAAGATATGAGCAACAGTATGTTTTAATAAGCCAATGTGAACTTAGAGCAACTATTGCAAGTAGTGTATATTTGTATTTATAGCTTGTAACCTTTTTAAGTAGCTTATGTTAAAGGATGTTTGTGTAGCCAGAGAGGTGTGGAGTTAAGCTTTCTGCAGTTACTGATGATCTAGTGCTCGCTATAGCTCACACTGACAGCTCCATGCTTGTTCTTGTTGTGTGTGTTCCAAGACAAATGATGACAAAAGATAGAATCGCTATAAATTATCCTAATCGAATCCCTCTCTTCAGAACCTGTTGAGATGCTTAATCAATTAGTCTGTTTTGCAGTTTCCATGAATCCAGCTCTTGACTAAAGTGCTATTCACATGCTGCTTGCCCCCCTGGTGGCAAAATTGGTTATATGCGTTCTGTTTGCATAAATAGCAAGTAAGTAAGTCCTGCAGGATTATTATGCAGATGAGGGTAAAATTAAAGCCACAGAAGGTTCTGCTCTAGGATGATAAGGTTTAGATTTCTTAATACATAAAGAATCAATTAATAATTAATCAAAGATCAAGTGTAATTAAACGCAGAACAAAACAGTATTTAATTATGCTGATGATTACTATTATCGCAGATTCCACTGCTCCACCTGTCTGGATCTTTATTAGGCATTCAACTCACACAGCGGTTATTAGCATTGAAAGTAACTACAACCTTTTTTGTTTCTGATTTTAAGTACCTCTACTGAGACCTGTGCCATGCTAAACAACAGTGCTGGGACAAGGCCATTTAGTGCCCAGGTCGAAGATAGCAAACTGCGACCTTTCCCCCCCCCCCCCATTTTTAAGAAAGAATTAATGTCGTTTCAAAACAAGAATATACTTAAAACAAAACAAATTCAATTAGGTTTAATGCGATAGAAACGGAGTTCACTCACACTCAATTTGAAAAATGCAGCATGAGGGGGTTAATGCATTGGCACTGGTTTCTGATACATTAGCGACCAGTTCCAGTTAATTAACGCCTTTATGCTGCATTAGTGGCACCAGTGTAACACTGACACTGGTGTCATTTGTCCCCATCAGAGTGCCCCATTATATAAGGTTCCCCCATCACATTGCCCCCTTACATAGGGTGTCCTCATCAGAGTGCCCCCTTAGAATAGCTGTCATCATAAGAGTGCCTCCTTACATCAGGTGTCCCCACATCAGGTGTGCCCACCACTACCCCTTTACATCAGTTGTCCCTATCACTGTGCCACCTTACATCAGTTGTCCCTATCACAGTGCCACCTTACATCAAGCATTCTTGTCGGTGTCCCCTTACAGATGTCCCCATATGTTTCCCCCTTAACATAAATTGTGCCCACCAGAGTGCCCCTTAACATAAAATGTGCCCATTAGCTTGCCCCTTAAAGCGAAGGTTCACCTAAAATGGAACCTCTGCTTTTCGGAACCCTCCCCCCCTCCGGTGTCACATTTGGCACCTTTCAGGGGGAAGGGGGTGCAGATACCTGTATAAAACAGATATTTGCACCACTCCGGGTATAGACTCCCGCGGGAGTCCCACCCTTTCGCGTCACCCCCTGTTGTGTTCTGGGAAACACACGACTCCCAGAACACAGCAGGGACCAGTGAGGACAGGGCATGCGCAGTAGGGAATCGGGCAATGAATCCGCAGCGCTTCACTTCCCGATTCCCTCATCGGGGAAGGCAGCGGGGGAAGCCAAGAGCCAAGCGGTAGCTCGGCTTGGGCTGCCGACGTCGCGGGCAACCTGGACAGGTAAGTGTCCATTTTTTAAAAGTCACCAGCTGCAATATTTGTAGCTGCTGGCTTTTAAAAAAAAAAAATCTGGTGAACCTCCGCTTTAACATAATATGCCCATGAGCTTGCCCCTTAACATAATGTGCACACCAGCCTGCCCCTAAACATAAAATGTGCCCATCAGAGTGGCACTCTGATGGGCACAACAAAATGTGCCCATCTGCGTGCCTCTTAACATAAAATATACCCATCAGTGTTGCTCTTAAAATAAAATATGTCCACCAGAGTGCCCCTTAACATAAAATGTGCCCATCGGCATGCTACTTATTTTATGTTAAAATATGCCCATCAGCGTGACCCTTAACATAAAATAAGTAGCATGTTGATGGGCATATTTTATGTTAAGGGGCACTCTGATGGGCATATTTTATTTTAAGAGCAACACTGATGGGCATATTTTGTTGTGCCCATCAGAGTGTTACATAAAATATGCCCATCAGCGTGATCCTTAACATAAAATAAGCTTGCATGCTGATGGGTACATTTAATGTTAAGGGGCACTCCGATGGGCACAATAAAATATGCCCATCTGCGTGCCCCTTTATATAAAATGTGCCCATTAGTGTTGCTCTTTAAATAAAATATGCCCATCAGAGTGCCCCTTAACATAACATATGCCCATCAGAGTGCCCTTTACATAAAATGTGCCCATCAGCATGCTACTTATTTTATGTTAAGGGTCAGGCTGATGGGCATATTTTATGTTAAGGGGAACTCTGATGGGCATAACAAAATGTGCCCATCCGTGTGCCGCTTAGTGTTGCTCTTAAAATAAAATATGCCCATCAGAGCAAATAAGTAGCATTCTGATGGGCACATTTTATGTTGAGGGACACTCTGATGGGTACATTTTATCTTAGGAGCATCTGCACTGCTGCTTGGATAAGTGAATATGCGACCCAAGATCCTTGAATCTCCTGAGCTGCAGGGCACCAGAATTACTCAAAGGATCTGCTGTAGCCATTGGTATGCCTTTAGAATAAAATAAAACTTCTGATGCTAAATAATGAACACCAGTTGTTCAAAATGGAAGGTATTCTTTTGTTTACCACTTTGTACGCTTCCAAAGGAAGAAGTTATTTTATCCTTGTTTTCGAATAGCAGATGAAAAGTTTAAATACGAGGGGTATTCAAAAAGTTTACGCACTCTTTTATATTTACTAGAGTTAAAATAGTGCAGAATTTTTTTCAAGAGCCCTCTTACATTCCTGTATGTCTTTGTGAATAATTGAACATTTATAAGTTAGGGTCGCACTTAGGGGCTTATTTACTGAAGGCAAATAGATTGGTCACTTTGTAATATGCAGTTTTACTCTGCAAGTGCAGTTGCTCCAGAGCTTAGTAAATGAGCAGAAGTTCTGCTGACTTCCATCATCCAATCATGTGCAAGCAAAAATTGTATTTTCTTTGCATGTGATTGGGTATTCTTTGCAAAGTGGAGCTTTACCTCATTTACTAAGCTCTGGAGCAACTGCACTTGCAGTATGTAACTGCACTTTGCGAAATGCATAGTCTATTTGCCCTTAGTAAATCAACCCCTTAGTTTTTAACTAGCCACACACGCTATGTAACGATTGTATGCTAGCAATAGATGCAAATAAATTTAAATATTTTAGTTCCTGAAAATATTATAAACTCTTAATTATTTCAGTAATCAAAATGCAAGTGATACAAACATTTTAGTGTTTACATTTAAAACCTTTCTAGCTGTTTTGAAAATGGGATTTGGGTTGCCTCTGGTTATGATCATGTGCTCTTTTGGTTGTGATCGCTAGCTCCACCTGCTATATACCTGGCAGAACAGTCAGTTACTGTTTGTTTTCAGGATAACAGTGAGTATTAGCTAGTCTTTTTTTTTAACATAAAGACATATGGTCAGAGTTCTGACCTCAACCCGATAGAACACCTTTGGGATGAATTGGAGTGGAGACTGCGAGCCAGGCCTTCTTGTCCACCATCAAAGCCTGACCTCACAAATGTGCTTCTGAAAAAATGGTCAAACATTTCCATAGACACACTCCTAAACCTTGTGGACAGCTTTCCCAGAAGAGCTGAAGCTGTCAGGCCGCGTACACACGGTCAGACAAAACTAATGAGAATGGACCGAGGTTCAGTTTCATCGGTCCAAATCGACCGTGTGTATAGCCCATCGGTCTGTTTTCCTTCAGTCCAAAATTGTAAAACCTGCTTCAAAATCGAACCGATGGACCGCTGCCCGATGGGGCCAAACCGATGGTTAGTACAGAAAGCATCGGTTCAAACCTGCGCATTCTCAGAATCAAGTAGACGCATGCTTGGAAGCATTGAACTTCGTTTTATTCAGCACGTCGTGTGTTTGACATCACTGCGTTCTGACCCGATCGGTTTATGGAACGATGGTGTGTACCCACATCAGACCATCAGGCCACTTCAGCGGTGAACCGATGGAAATGGCCCGTTGGACCATTCTCATCGGTTTGGAATGATCGTGTGTACGCGGCCTTATAGCTGCAAGGGGTGGGCCAACTCAATATTGAATCCTATGGACTAAGACTGGGATACCATTAAAGTTCATGTGCGTGTAAAGGCAGGTGTCCCAATACTTTTGACAATATAGTGTACAGTATATAGAGCTTGTAACATTGTCATCACTGAGGCACTCAGAAACATCAGGGGAAAACAACAATATTATAAACTCATTAGGCTAATAACAAAAGAGCTCATAAAGCCAATAAAATGGGAGGGAAAGGGGGGGGGGCATTAGTACAAAATGTTATCGGGAAGTAGATGTGCCTGAACTTTGCTAAGTGTAAGTGGTTGGAAAGATAGTGAGGGATTTTTGTATTGATGATAAATCCAGGAAGCCTTGGTTGGGTTTTCTTCTAAAAGGCCGGGATGAGGATTTTGTCTGGATTAGGAATTGTGATAAAACGCTCTTTTTTTTATTTGGAATAAAGCGTTTAATGGAGATACTGTGGGTCATCCAGGAGGTGGGCATCAAAGATGTGAGATATTTGTTCCTTGGCCTCACTGCGGAAGATTAGATTAATGACATTCCCACCAAATACTGTATGTAGAACATTACCTCTCTGACCACAATCACAGCAGGGATATAATGTTTTCAGGTATATCTTTTTAAATTTAGTATGGACTTTGTACTACTAGGTCATCCGTTTATAACAGGATTATTAAGTGAGGGAATCTGAATTTTATGTTACTTTGTAGTTAGAGATTACAAAGATGACATGCCAGTTTTGAGATTCATCTACGATCAGACAGTTTTTAATTACATTTGAAAAAAAAAAAGGCATGTAGTCACCTGCTCCAAACAATATCAGTCTGACATACCAGGCATGCAGACTGGTCTCCCCATGGCTAGGGGGTGTTAATTATGTAGATACCTACTTATGGCTGAATGCCCTTGAGCACCAGGGGACTCCAGTGGTGAAGAACAGGGGTGCGCTTTAGACTACATAGATAGCCAAAAAAGTTTGCACGGTTTTAAACACAATTTATTAAAAATAAAGCACTACTGGCTTCTGAATAGTTCATACTGAATGAATTAACCACTTAAGCCCCGGACCATATTGCTGGTCAAAGACCAGGCCACTTTTTGCGATTCGGCACTGCGTCGCTTTAACTGACAATTGCGCGGTCGTTTGACGTGGCTCCCAAACAAAATTGGCGTCCTTTTTTTCCCACAAATAGAGCTTTCTTTTGGTGGTATTTGATCACCTCTGCGGTTTTTAGTTTTCGTGCTATTAACAAAAATAGAGCGACAATTTTGAAAAAAAAAAATATTTTTTACTTTTTGCTATAATAAATATCCCCCAAAAATATATAAAAAAACATTTTTTTCCTCAGTTTAGGCCGATACGTATTCTTCTACATATTTTTTGTAAAAAAAAATCGCAATAAGCGTTTATTGATTGGTTTGCGCAAAAGTTATAGCATTTACAAAATAGGGGATAGTTCTATGGTATTTTTATTAATATTTTTTTTTTACTAGTAATGGCGGTGATCATCGATTTTTATCGGTACTGCGACATTATGGCGGACACTTCGGACACTTTTGACACGTTTTTGGGACCATCGGCATTTTTATAGCGATCAGTGCTATAAAAATGCATTGATTACTATAAAAATGCCACTGGCAGGGAAGGGGTACACTAGGGGGCGAGAAAGGGGTTAAGTATGTTCCCTGGGTGTGTTCTAACTGAAGGGGGGGTGGACTGACTTGGGGAAATGACTGATCGCTGTTCATACATTGTATGAACAGACGATCAGGCATTTCTCCCCCTGACAGGACCGAGAGCTGTGTGTTTACACACACAGCTCCCGGTTCTCGCTCTGTAACGAGCACTCGCGGGTCGGCATCAGGGGCGAGCAGGGGGTGCAGATGCACGCCTCCGGCGCCCCTATTGGCTGCTCGGCGAGATGGCGCATAGCTACGTGATCTCGCCCAGCAGAGCCGACCTGCCGCCGTATAACTGCAGCGGCTGGTCGGCAAGCAGTAAAGCACATAAATCAGCCAATACTGGCTGATTGGTCTATTAGAACACTGTGAGGTTGATTTACTAAAACGGCATTAGATTTACTAAAATCTGATGCAGTTCTGCATAGAAACCAATCAACTTCCAGGTCTCTTTTCAAAGCATAATTGAACAAGCTGAATGTAGAAGCTGATTGGCTACCATGCACAGCTGCACCAGATTCTGATTGTACCAGTTTTAGTAAATGCCCCCTGTGTGTCACACTGCAGCAGAGGATTGATGACAGTAAAGTGGATGTTTAGTTATTTGCTCATTTCTAATACAAATATGAATATGGGCATTTTAAAGAATTGTCAGAATCTTCCTTTATTCTGTTAAGTGAAATATCGCATGTCCAAGTGCTCTTTTTGTGGAGAGTATAAAGAGGATAGATTCCCTTTGTGAATCAGAAGACCTTTTTTTTCAAGGACAATGGAAGAATAACATCCTCTTTTCTCAATCTACCAAGATCCCACATTTCAGTTATCTCTCCAACAAACATGTTGATTTGAAGGAGGTAAAACAATCATTCTTACTTGACAGATGATCAGTGGTCAGAACTTTCTGCCTTGAAGATATTGGCTAGGGATTGATCCAACTTTGCTTCTTACAAAGTATCTATTATAGCACACAGAATGAACTCTATTGATTTGACCCGGTCACAGTGATGCCTTAAAAGTCAGATTGATGGAAATGTTTGATTTTAGTTACCTGGCCAGATAGCAAGATACTGGGCTTCTGAAGAGTGGTTTTAAATCAGTTTACAGCTCAGTACTACTAGTCCCTCTCTAACTTTTGCTGGCATTTCTCAACAATCATTCAGCAAATTCCAGAAATTAAGATTTACCCCTGTCTTTTTTATCTACTTGCATAGGTAACTCTGTTGGACAATAGGGGATCTGTCTGTGAACTGACACAGAACAAAAGCTGAAAAATGAGGGAAATACCGTATTTATCGGCATATAACACGGACCTTGATTTTAAGAGGGAAGTTTCAGGAAAATTTTTTTTTTTAAATAAAGAGCCTGATCAATGCCCATCTGCAGCCTCAAAATTGCCCATCAATGCAGCTTGATCAATGCCCATCTGCAGCTTCACAATTGCCCTTCAATGCAGCTTGATCAATGCCCATCTGCAGCCTCACAATTGCCCATCAATGCAGCTTAATCAATGTCCATCTGTAGCCTCAGTATTGCCCATCAATGCAGTTTGATTAATGCCCATTTGCAGCCTCCCCATTGCCATGAGTGCAGCCTAATCAATGGCCATCTCAGGGAGGGGGGCGGGATGAGCGCCATCAGATTACATACAGCGAGAATCTCCTGTTTACTCGGCAGCCTCTTTAATACAAAGTCCCGCCTCCTGAACCGTTTTTTATGATAGACAGAACACTGGTCCAATGCCAGCCCAGGAGACGGGACTTCCTATTACAGAGGCCACTGAGTAAACAGGAGAATCTCGCTGTAGGTAATTCGATGGCGCTCATCCCGCCCCCCTCTCCATTCTCTCCGAAGCAGCCCAAATTGCAGTATCAACATATAACACGCGCACACTATTTACAACCGATTTGCAGGGTGAAAAATGAGTGTTATACGCCAATAAATACAGTATATGTATAACACCCCCTGGCCCACAGAGACAGGGCTAGCATTTTACTACATATCAAATGGTGGGGAATGTAAGACATTGGGTACCAGTCAATTTACAAATACATTTTATTTATTTGGCAGCAATTGATCAAAAAGAAAAGAGAGATTAGGGCATCAGATATCCAGAGCATTTCTGCACAGACTCCACTCTCCACTCCCCATTTTACAGAACACAAGCCTTTAAGTCCAGCTAAGTCCTGCGACAATTAAGCAGTTAACCTAGATAAACTTGTTGTGCTGCTACTCTAAAATATAATTTATACATACATTTTGCATAAATGATCGTAGCTGTCTATGCCATAAATACTTCTCACATGTGTTCAAAAACGTGTCATTGAGGGGGGGAGGGGGCAAGCAGGAGAGTCAGGATGCCCACTAACACACAGCTTTTTTCTCTATCTGCAACGTAGAGAGTGTCCTGACTCTCCTTGAGGGGGGAGGGGGCGAGCACAACACTCCACACCAGGGAGAAAGCCTTGCATTACTGTGCGGAGTTACAGGAAGTGAGGATTTCTCAGAAGAAATAAGGACATTTAAAAGCAAAATCGAAGGATGAGGTAAGTGAAGGAGGACTGCACTAAGGTAAAGGAAGCTATTTAGGGGAAAACATTTTTACCATTTACAACCCCTTTAATGGGCACAAATTCCCCCAGACACATGACAATGTTTTATGGAAAGATCTCCCAAGAATGAAGGCTGTAATAGCTGCAGAGGTAAGGGGGCATCTCTATAATAATAGCGTTAGTTTTGGAATAGAATGTCCAACAGGCTAATATAGGTGCTATGGTTAGATGTTCACATACTTTTGGCCACAAAGTGTACCTTCAGACTGTGCCAGAGCTACCTTAAAAGAAAAGAAGACACTAGGCAAAAAAATCATGGAAGGGCTCCAAATATAAACCGTGTAAACAATTTTAGGATGAATTGAATGGGTAAAGCAAAGCATTCTACAGGTGTGATAGATGTGTGAGGAATTCTGCAACATTGTTGGTTAGAACTTTCCGAACAATATTTGATTTCCATTGTAGAAAGAATCACACAAACACGCTAGCCTCTTATATCTGCCATATATGTAAAAAAAATATATATATATATATATATTTAGTTAAACACAACTATTATTTTTTATATCCAATTTTTTTTCTATTCTGTGCTTTACCACCACAGCTGCTGAAACATAACTTCCTGGGGGTATGAAAAGAGTATTTTTTATTTTTTGTACCTTACAAAAGGACCACTTACAGCAGAAATCTATTCTTTATCGTTACATGATTATTGAATTGCACCACATTATGCAAAAACATATTTTTACATACAACTAGTAATACTCCTTTCGATCACTTACGTTGGTCCAGGCTGAATTTTAATAAACTGCTGATTTGTTTTAAATGCAAACGCAGCGTCTGACATTTTTATCCTTGTAAGGGACACAGCAAAGGACAAGTTAAAATATAATACCTGAGCTGCTGTTATAAATCAAACTAAACACTTCAGTTCTAATGACAATCTTCAGAGTGTTTGTGAAATGTTTATTAAACTGTCTATTGCCTGATATGATTAGACCTTTCTTACTCATCCTGAATTTCCGAGTGACAGATATTCAAGATTGAACACAGTCATACGGCTTTTCAAGTTTAAGAAGATACAAATATGCCTTGAGGCAGAGGAATGAACTCAGAAGCAATTTTCTGTATTGTCACATTCTGGTCTTTGTAAATCTAATACAATTAAATTTGCACAATGGCTTCATTAAAAGGATAACTTTTGTATCTTGTTTTAGTAAACAAACATTTTCTGTTTCTTGTTAAAGATGATTACTTTATATTACCATTAAATTAAAGATATTAACATTTGACTTTGAAGAGGTTTAGAAGTTCGCCATATCACTTCCAGAAACTTTAGTGACCATTAAAGGACTGTGAATGATTGATATTATATTAATATAGAGAGCACAAACATACTCGGCTATGTTTAAAAGAGAACATTTCACCCTACGGGACAATGTCAACATTGAAACCAAGGTGATTGCTTAACCCCCAAATCCAGCAATGTCCCTGTGACAGACTCACCCGGGACAGAGGCTTTTGGAGGGGACTGAATGCTAGCCTCTTGCCTTGAGATTATAGGCACTGGCATTTGGGGGAACGGTGCTCTTTGTGAGCTGTATGCCTGGGGACCCTTGGGTGGTGTTATTTTGGATTCAGGTACATGTCCCCCCAAGACAAACAGACTCTGAACAAACAGACTCTGGGAACCATGTATATGTCATATTAGAAATAGTGACTGATTCATAATGTTGGGACACATACTGTTAGAATATGCTGATGTCAACTCCAACCACCTGTCTGTCTGTTGTCTGATATAATGTAAATGAGTCTAGTATAACTTCTGAGGCCGCGTACACATGGTCGGTCAAAACTGATGAAAACGGGCTGAAAAATTTAGAACTTGCTTTCAAATTTAACCGATGGACTGATAAATGATAGGTCAAAACCGATGGTTAGTATGCAAAAGCATCGGTTAAAAACCCGCGCATGCTTAGAATCAAGTCGACGCATGCTTGGAAGCATTGAACTTCGTTTTTTTTCTGCACGTCGTTGTGTTTTACGTCACCGCGTTCTGACACGATCGTTTTTTTAACTGATGGTGTGTTGGCACATCAGACCATCAGTCATCTTCATCGGTTAACTGATGAGAACGGTCCTATGGACCGTTCTTATCGTATGGACTGATCGTGTGTACACGGCCTAAGAGTCTTTCACCCATTGTTATTTGTGATAATTAACCCTGCAATTGTATGAAAGAGTTCTGTTTTGATATGCATGATAATGTGTTTTGTAGTTAGGGAGTGACATCTGCTGCTTTAAGGGATTAGTTTATTAGCTCATGTTAATTTATGTTTTGTTACAGTAATATTGTTAGAGTAATATGAGCAGGAGGTAGGAACCTCCTCTTTAACTGTATATAAGACTTGAATTCTGGTTCTAATAAACTGTCTGATGTTTTACTCTACACTGAGCTACGACTAGTGAATGGGAAAGCTAAGGGGTTTTGGATTGTGTGGTACCGGACAGAGGAGCGATACAGCGCACAGAGTCATACAGTACTCACAGAGTACGGGGGTCTATCACAGTTCAAAAAAACAGATGTTTTGCCAGTTATGTCATCCTGGCTAGGGTCCTACGCAGGCCATGCATAAGGTAGTAGCGTTCCATCAGCATCCAACCACAGAAATCTGCCACATTTCTGCCTTTTATTTCCTGTTAAAAAGGACCAGCTGATTAAAACATGCACTCCTGTGGGTTAGCTGATGAAAGGTGAACTAAAACACATGTCCATTTGTATCTTCAATAGCTCTGATGAAGAACAAGCCCAAAAAATACTTGCAAAAATTTTACTTCTCTGGCTTTGTACCTGCTCTTCTGCCTTTGTAGTGTGCACAGATTTCTGTTCTTGCCCAGCACCTAGATACAGTATGTACAGATGTTCCCTATTGTCTATGGCATCATTGTATTGGTGTCCACCACAGGACTTATCATTTTATTTGTTGGAACTTGAAAAAAAATGACAGTTTGAATTGTAAAGCGCTGTGGTTGAAAGACGAGGTAAAGCAACAAGTTTGCCTTTCTTGGCCTATTAGCTCTATATTCTAGATTAGGTGCAGAACATTTCTACAGTTGTTTACTATATTGGTATTTTCTTTACCGTGTGTCTTTTGAGGATCAGAAAAAAAAAAATTTTCCCCTGCAGGAGCAAATTGGACCATGCTTTATATAAGATTTTTTGCCTTCCTCTAAATCAGCTGTGGGTATAGGACCCTGCATATGGAGGGTTTCCTAAAAAAAATTTTTTATACTGCTTATTTATTTATTTACTGTATTATTGATTAAACTAGATGGACTTGTGTCTTTTTTCAACCTGACTAACTATGTACCTATGTATAAAGTAAACCAGTACTGAGAGAACTATCAAGGCCACTTTTGTGGATGTTTCCTGTAAATGTAGCTGCTTGGCTGTCATGCTGCTTCAGGATGGGGTCACCCTATAGCGATGTCAGATACTGCATGTGATTTGCACCGCATTGCTATGCAGACCACATGCGATGTCTGTGCAATGCAAATTCCGCCATACAGATTGTATGGCTGAATTTTCATCGCAATTGGATCAAAATGTTACAGGACCCTATTTTTGATCTGAACTGAAATCGGATCACATGGGTATTCACACCCATGTGATCCAATTCCTGCCCCATTTTACAGTTCGCACTGCGATCTGCGAGACAATCTGGGGGTGTTATTAACTTTGTATTGACACCCGCAGCTGTTCGCAGAAGGCAGTGTGAACTGCCGGTAATTCTGGTGCCATCTGGGAACCTACACTAGATTTGCAGGTTTCCCGCATCGCACCAGTGTGAACCCAGCCTCAATTGGTTTGATTTGCCAACAAAGTAGTGACTGCTCACCCCTTACACGGCAAAGCTGAGTTTAGCTAATAAGGTAATAGATGCGTCCACTCAATCAACCAATTGTGTGCTACCAAAAATCCAGTCTTTTTAATCATATTCACACATGATAGGGAATTTAAAAAGATCATAGGTTTACTGTATCTTATGTGTTACTATTCCCTTTGCTAAATGGACAATTTCAATGCTCTAGTGAAACAACCTCAAGGGGTTTATTTACTAAAACAGAAGAGGCTGTTCACTTAAAGTGAACGTATTGTAAAAAGACTTCTTGATCCTGTCTTCTCTGATCCTCCCCTTCCACAATCCCCAATCCATCTCCTGATAGAACAGAGCCTTGGGGGCACTATGTACATGCTCACTTTGGTGTGTATTGCTAGAGAGTTTATTTTTTATTTTGGGAGATGCATGTGATCAGCACTGTCCAGGGGGTCAGGGGTCCTGCAGCACAAGCTTTAACCAGTGCTCGGCCAGACACTAATAAAAGTCACAAGACTGCTATATACTGCTGATGAGAAAAGGTCTTTAGCAGTTAATATTTTCTAACATAATTGCATTTCCATGTTCTGTGTACTGTGGGAGACCCGATATAGTGAATGCAGGGTCCTGGGTTTTGTAACACTTTAACCACTTCAGGACTGCCTAACGCCGATATATGTCGGCAGAATGGCACGGCTGGGCACAATCACGTACCTGTACGTGATTGTTAAATGCCCAGCCGTGGGTCGCGGGCACGCGCCCACTGCGTGCGCCCGTGACCCGGTCCGAAGCTCTGTGACCGTGGCCGCGGGACCCGCAGACCCGATTGCCGCCGGAATCCCGCGATTGGTCACAGGAGCTGAAGAACGGGAAGAGGTGTGTGTAAACACACCTTCCCCGTTCTTCACAGTGGCGCTGTCATTGATCGTCTGTTCCCTGATATAGGGAAAGGCGATCAATGACGTCACACGTCCAGCCCCACCCCCCTACAGTTCGAAACACATATGAGGTCACACTTAACCCCTTCAGCGCCCCTAGTGGTTAACTCCCAAACTGCAATTGTCATTTTCACAGTAAACTGCATTTTTATAGCACTTTTTGCTGTGAAAATGACAATGGTCCCAAAAATGTGTCAAAATTGTCCGATGTGTCCGCCATAATGTCGCAGTCATGAAAAAAATTGCTGATCACTGCCATTAGTAGTAAAAAAAAAATATTAATAAAAATGCAATAAAACTATCCCCTATTTTGTAAACACTATAAATTTTACGCAAACCAAACGATAAACGCTTATTTCAATTTTTTTTACCAAAAATAGGTAGAAGAATATGTATCGGCCTAAACTGAGGAAAACATTTTTTCTATATATATTTTTGGGGGATATTTATTATAGCAAAAAGTAAAAAATATTTCATTTTTTTCAAAATTGGCGCTCTATTTTTGTTTATAGTGCAAACAAATAAAAACCGCAGAGCTGATCAAATACCACCAAAAGAAAGCTCTATTTGTGGGAAAAAAGGATGCCAATTTTGTTTGGGAGTCACGTCGCATGACCGCGCAATTGTCAGTTAAAGCGATGCAGTGCCGAATCGCAAAAAGGGGCCTGGTCCTTTACCTGCATATTGGATCGGGTCTTAAGTGGTTAACAAAATGAATGTTCATTTTGCAAAGTCTATGTCTAATTTTCAAAGTATATATTAGTAAATAAGTGATGTTCAATTGGAGTACTCAAAATTTGCAAGGAAAAAATTATTTTTGCTAGAACATGATTGTCTTGTTGAAGAGTCACAGCTTACTTGAATTATTAAGTTCAGCAGACAGTTTCTGATCCTTCAGTTGGCCCACATTTCAATACTTTAATTGTCCTTGTCTTCTAACATTCATGAAGATCAGGTGTTCAGATTTCACTTTGATTTCACTTTCTGCATACTTGTTCTGGGTTAGGAATTTTAAAGTAGGAAAGAAAGATATTTTCTGAAGGAGGTTAACAATGACTATCTACATTTTTCCCCCAATACTGGTTTATTTTCAAAACATTTGCATTACAAGATTATTTTTCAAGACAATACCTACATTTATAAACGTTTGATTTTCTCAACTGTGATCCTACCTTCCTGTCTTCATATATCACTTCAGACGGCGGTTCCACTAATGAATCTAACATCCCTACTGGTTAAACAGGTTGTTGAGTTAATTATTCTGTACAGGGGGCAGTTTAATGACATGCTAAGTACAACTTTAAAAATATCCACTGGAAGTAATGTGCGTTCTACTTGTTTATCTTTAAGTGAGATTTAAATTAGAAAAGTTAGTAAAAGGTAATGTAGTAATTTAGGTTCTGTTTCTATAGGGAGTACTTGACATTCCCTATATAATTACTGGCCCAGTACACATTTCATTTTCTTTCTAAGGCTAACTTTACTAGTTGTCTGGCTTGACAATCACTTGGGCTCGGTTATGGCAAAACCCTGGAATAATATTCTTCATGAAAACATACTTTGAAAAACATATTCTAAAACCCTAAAATGAGTGTAATAAAAATATAAGCAGCGCTGTAAACAATGTAAGATGAAATATCTGTTTTCAGGGGCATTTAACAATTCAAAAATAATGCTAATGTCCATAAACATCACATGTGACAAAAGTGAATATGTGCGCAAATTCCAAAATATATATATATATAAATGTGTTTAAATATTAATTAAATATAAGTCCATAAAACACATCAAGTAGGTTTGTGAAAAAATAATAATAACAGCTTCCAATCTTCCACCACACGCGGTGTCAGTGAATCCTCTCCCGTCAGATGCAAAACTCACCAACTCAAATTGCCTTACACTCTCGTGTTCGGCGTGTAAATGTGTACAAAAAGACCTCACTGGTAGGTATAGCAGATAATTCCAGTTCCAACCGATTCATTCCTAGAAAGCTCCGCATGTAAATAAAAGAAGTGCTCAAAATAGCGTGATATCGTAAAATCAGTTTAATAACACACTTGAATCTTCAAATATAGCACTCACATGAATCTCAAAAACATAGAGCAATACACTGCACAGAAAACACTCGTTCAGAGATGAGCCGAAAACCGAGTATATTGGTCACAGCAGACCCAAGGTGTCAACTGATCGCTCACCGCTACCCCGCTGTTCCTTCCTGGATCTCTGCTTCCTTGATTGGCCTTGATACGTCACACGTTCACTTCAGATGGTTGCCGCACAGCCACGCCCCGACATGTTTCGTCATAAAAGACTTAGTCATGGGATTGAGGGGATACTTTACCTTTAATGTAATTGTAACGGCTACCCACTGGTAGTGAGAGGGTATCAGCCGTTGGAGACGTCCTTTTCCCTGGCAAGCTGCGATATGCAGGTACAGCCGGTATATCCCATCCACGAGATCCAGAGAGAGAGAGAGTCCCCCTTTCAAGAACGAGACGAGGCTGCGTTTGAAGGGTCAAACAAGACTGTTTAATGGGACATTTCACCTAGCTTATATGTGCTTACAAACTGTTACAGGAACAATGACAATCTCCGCCCCCCCCTCCTCACACAGTGGGGGGGCTTCAATACAGATACTTTGAAATAATGACATCTCCTTGAATCAATCAGTCTCTAGATGTTCCGGCACCGAGATCCACTTAACATGACCTGGCCGGGCACATTCCTTTCTCAATAGAATTCAATTAACCTTTAGAACAATACACACTCACAGATGATCACGTTAGCATACACCTGGCAGGAGGCTGTTAACTGGTAATACACAACAGAGAGTCAATTAGCATTTAGTAGTGAAAAAGTCACTCTACAATTAACCCTTTGAGCTCAGAATATAATGTGGTAAATCCAATTGTAACAAGTCATGCAGTCCTTTGTAGGCAGAATAGTTCATAGGTCCGTTACAGTAATTAAAATAGCTTTTTTCATGTTAGTCTGCAGTCATCTATGATTTTTCAAAAAACAAGATTCAGTCTTCTCGTCCTTGCGATTGTGGCGACAGTACTTAGCTTGTAGAAAGGTTTGCCTAAAATCCTTGTCTCATGCTCTGATAGTTTACTTACTGCTTTTCCCAGAAATTTGCCCAAAGACTAAAATTAAATTGCTGGGATCCTTTGCAATGTCTTTAGATTTAATGTGAATCTAAACTAAAGTAAGTAAAAATTATATATTGCAGCTTCCTTAAAGTGGAATTTCACTCTCACAATAAACGTTGATTGTTTTTAATCCTCATGTTAGCATTAGTAAATACATAGCAAAGTATAACATATTTACTTGTTTTAAACTTTTTATTTTACATTTCTCCAGTTACTTCCAGGTTCCTTGCCTAGGCAAATTATGTCATATATCCCAGGGTTTTTCAGGAGGGGGGAGGGGTTTTCTCAGCTATGCACACTCCACTCCGCTACATGTATAGTTGAGCTAAGGGCAGATGGATTTCAGAAAGTAAATGCTACATGAATCATTTGCCCAGAAATGCTAGTTTTTTTTTCCAAAGTGATTACAAAATAAAGCATTGAGACATGGATGGAAGGGGGAATTTGCTTTGAATATTAAAAATTAATTAAATTGTGTTTTTAGGTTGTGGTGCTCAGATGCAGTGAAGATCCACTTGAATTTTCACCTGGTGATCGTGTCAGTAACACACTTCCTGTACTGGGGTGACAATGCTCACTCACTGTTCTATATTTATGGAAGAACAGCATTGTTGTTCTAAAACGGGGCTGTCTAAAATACCTTCTTCTCCATAATATTGGGGGGGGGGGGGGCGAATATATGGTAAATTATAACTGATAACAATCCACAGAGGCAGAGTGTTCAGAAAGGTATCAGCTCACAGGATTCTTGGCAGGACCAAGGGGTATTTTTGCACTTATTTAAAGCAGAGCTCCGCCGTGCAAAAAATATTAAAAGCCAGCAGCTACAAATACTGCAGCTGCTGACTTTTAATATTAGGACACTTACCTGTCCTGGAGTCCAGCGACGTCGGCAGCAGAAGACGAGCAATCGCTCGTCACTCTGCTGCCCCCACCGCTATCCTTGGTGAGGGAACCAGGAAGTGAAGCATTGTGGCTTCACAGCCCGGTTCCCTATGACGCATGCGCGAGTCGCGCGGCACCTTGCTAACTGGTCCCCGCTGTGTTCTGGGAGACGAGTGTTACCCAGAACACAACGGGGGGGATGGGATCTGACATTCTGCCTGCAGTCTTCCGGCAGACTGTGTGGCCGGAAGTGGGTGAAAATACCTGTCTTTAGACAGGTATGTGCACCCCCCTCCCCCTGAAAGGTGCCAAATATGACACCGGAGGGGGGAGGGTTCCGATGAGCGAAAGTTCCACTTTAGGGTGGAGCTCCGCTTTAATAGCTATAACAAAACACTTTGCATTGCATATTTAACATACCAAAATGGTTCAAATAAAATAAGTTCATTGGTAGAGTTTGAAAAGTCTTTAAGACTTTCCAACACATTGTCCTACACATCTAGAGGAATGCTAGGGGTGAGTGGGTCAGTGTTTCTTTGAATATATATTCATCTTTTCTACTTTTGTACTGTCACTAGTGATGAGCTGAACTACCCAGGGTTTGGAAAAAGCAGGGTTTGGCGAACCTCAAAGAATTTTGGGTGCCAAACCTGAAATCAAATAAAATCACTGACAAACCACACTATGGGCCAGATTCACAAAGAGATACGACGGCGTATCTCCTGATACGCCGTCATATCTCTGTGATCCGCCCATCCTAACTATGCGGCTGATTCATAGAATCAGTTACGCATAGCTAGCCCTAAGATCCGACAGGTGTAATTGACTTACACTGTCCGATCTTAGGATGCAATTCTATGCCGGCCACTAGGTGGCGGGGCCATTGCGGTCGTCGTAGAATATGCAAATGACTAGTTACGGCGATCCCAGAACGTCCGCGTTACCCGTCGCTCTAACTTTACGTCCTTTCCGTCGAGATACGCGTTGTAAAATTAGGGCTGAGCCCTAGGTGTTCTAAGCCATGTTAAGTATGGCCGTTGTTCCCGCGTCAACATTTAAAACATCACGTCATTTGCGTAAGTTGTCCGTGAATGGCGCTGGACGCCATTTACCTTAACGCCGAAACCAATGACGTCCTTGCGACGTCATTTAGCACAATGCACGTCGGGTAATTTACCCGACGGAGCATGCGCAGTACGCTCGGCGCGGGAACGTGCATAATTTAAATGGTGCTCGCCCCATTTGAATTGGGCGGGCTTGCGCCAAGCGCATTTACGTTACACCGCCGCAAGTTTACAGGTAAGTGCTTTGTGAATCAGGCACTTACGCTGCAAACTTGCGGCGGTGTAACGGAAATGGATTACATTACGCCGCCGCTGCGTAGCGGAAATGTATCTGAATCTGGCCCAATGCACCTACTTTGTATACAGCTGCTGTACTGGATCAGAATGTGATCTAATATATAATTTTTTTCTCAACATAGGTGAAAGTGCCATGCTAATGGGGACAAGGGACTCACCCCCACATCCCTGGCCCAGTTGTTGTGGGGGTCTGCCAGCAGGGGGCTTATCAGAATCTGGAAGCCCCTTTAATAAAAAGGGGGCCCCAGATATAACCCTACCACATGAATAGTCCCCCTACTCATAAAAAAAAAAGATTCACCTAGAAATAAAATGTTTGACAAATCTTTTATTTATTAAAGATGAAAAACACAGAAAAAAGTTCCCCTGTTGTAAATCCATTGGCAATTACAACTGATCCTATTACACAAAACCAAATGAAAGCTCCCCGTGCTGTCATCAGCTATATGAAGGAAGGGGCAGGGAGAGTGGTGACATCATTTCCCAAATATGGCCATGGCCATGTTTGGGCAATGTTAATACTCAAATATAGTCATGTAGCCATATTTAGGCAACAAAATAGCCTGCTCCATTTCCCGCCCAAGTGGTTGGGAATTCCTAACCACGTAAGTGAATGGGCTGGATGATGTCACAGGTTGGTAAGGATGCAGCAGGTGCAAGCACCCAGTGCTTTTTTTTAGCAACCATCGACTTCCAGAAGCTGTCAAGCTCATCCACATCAAGTGTCCAAAACGTTTGGCCTTCAGACAAACGTCCAACCAGCTAGTGTTCAATCTGAACTTATATTTGGATCAAACCCTAAGCTCATACCTAATTCTTACAACAAAGAACAAAAGGAGTACTAGTGCAAGCATTCCATTCAGAAAGGTAAATGTACCATTGGCAACTAGGGTTTAAAGAAACTTGACACAATAACTAGAACTGGATACAATTTATACAATTTATTGTAAATTAGATCTATCTAAAATTCTCTATAGGGGAATCAGGAACTCCTTCATCACTGAGGGGACACCAGCAGGGGTAAGGAAGCCCTGATTCCCCTATATAGATCTTTACTCAGATCTCATTTAGAATATTGGGCCAGATTCACAGAGGAGATACGACGGCGTATCTCCTGATACACCGTCGTATCTCCTGTCCTATCTATTCGGCTGATTCATAGAATCAGTTCCCGGGACGAATTTCAAATTTAATTTTTTTGGGCGTAAGACGTCCGGGAATACGAATGGACGCTACGCACGTCGCCGTTCTAAAAAATGACGTCACATCGCGCAAAGCACGGCGGGAATTTCTAAATTGAGCATGCGCAGTACGTCCGGCGCGGGAGCACGCCTAATTTAAATGGTACCCGCCCCATTTGAATTGGGCGGGCTTGCGCCGGACGTGTTTACGATACACCACCGCAAGTTTACAGGTAAGTGCTTTGTGGATCAGGCACTTACACTCAAAACTTGCGGCGGTGTAACGTAAACGGGTTACATTACACGGCCGCAATTATTCGTAAAACTGGCCCATTGTGTACAGTTCTGGAAACATCATTTACCAAAAGATATAGATACGAGTCTAGAGATGGGCAACAAAAATAGTAGAGGGTCTGAGGGATAAAACATTTAAGGAGAGATTTAAGGAACTTTATATGTGCAGTCTTGAGGAAAGAAGATGAAGCACTACCCCTTCAGGAGCCACTTACTAGTTTGGGCTTTCAGTCCTTCTGCCTCTCTCCAACTCTGAGTGTAACCTCAGCCCCACTCACATACCAGGTTAAGCAAAGGGATACTGCATTGCTACTTGGAGCACAAATATAGATATCCTGCACACAACTAGGATTCAGAATCAAGACGCAAAATTTAGACTGGTTAGTGGTAAATGAACCCAATATATTGTCATGGGTGGTTGTATGCATATAAATGAGTAAGTAACGAATTAGGTCAATCACAGTTCACTAGACAATATATTCACTAGAATATGGCATCATAGAATGGATTTCTATGCAACTAAATTAGAGTACACACGAGAATCCACAAATTCATCAATAAGTAATAGCATTAGAGAGTAGTAACAACAATGATAAGCAATACTGCAATAACTCCTCTGGAAATAGTAGGCTAAACCCACTTTTTTAGTGCACTCTATATGAATGGAAGTTATGAAATTTTTATCTCGCTAAAGAGATACCTATTACTATGGACAACAGGCAAAGTTCTTGTAAAGCAACTTAGTAAGTGAGCAGTCTTTAGCACTAGTTCTTCAGCCGGCTAGTGTTAGGGGCCAGTCTTTATGTTGGCGCACATGAATACAATCCCTGCATGCAGTAAATAACGCTGCTGGTTAGATGCTTAATCCCAGCTAGCAGCAATAGGTTAATGGCAGCAGGGGTCTCATTGTTCAGATGTCAGCTCACTTCTGAATCTGCCTGGATAGACTTCGACCCTCAGCACATGGTCGCAGGCTTGTGTCAGGTTTATGTGCACACAAGTGCAGGAATGTGCACACCTTGGTCTCCTCACAGCAAAGAAAAGTTCATTGGTATTCAGCCTGAGAAAATACAAAACTCTCTCTCCTTATATCTGGCTCACACTAAGAATTGTAGTCCAATGGTCCATAGACTGCCATAGTAAAGTTTCTTTCCTGAACTTCATCTCCCATGATTCAATGCTGTCAACCATCAAGTCTCTAGAGCTCCTTGTGCTTGTCAGCCCCCCCCCCTTGTGGAGGTGAGGTAGTGTTAACCCATTCAGCTGAAGTCCATTGGGAGCACAGAAAGCACTGCAGCACAGTGTCCTAAATTGTTCTCTGTCCCATTTTTGAATATGATGCTAATATCAAGAACATGGGGACTCACCTTAAACTTACAGAAGAAAAATTTAAAACTAACCTTATAATGTATTATTACACAGAAAGAATAGTTAATGCTTGGAACATATTTCTGACTTAGGAAGTAAGTCAGTCAACAGAAAGTAAATGCACACATGCTTGGAATAAACATTGATACAGACAAAAAGGTTAAGCCCTGGTTCACACTGGGTACGATTTGGAACGATTTGAGATGCGATTAGACGTGTCAAATTGCATCTCAAATCGGCGGCAATTGTCGGCAATGGCACTGTCCTAATCAGTGCGACGCCGCATCTGCGATTTCAAAAAGTAGTTCCTGTACTACTTTTTGCGATTTCGGGCCGCGATTTACATTAAATTGCGGCCGAAATCGCGGCAAAATCGTGGCCGCGAAATCGCGCATTTTACCGCGATTTTGAATTCGCAGCAGTGTGAACCTAGGCTGAAGAAAACTACAAAAAACAAGGGTTGCAGGCTTTACCACTGGCTATTTTACTGCCACCCTTCTGGTATGTTTATTTATTTCTATGAATGATTGGCATGACCCTGCCAGCCATTTTTGTAATGGGGTATAAATCCCTTATATTTTGAATTTGTGATGGAAGTGATAGCATATGAATACCTTCTGCTTTAGGAATGCAATGCTATACATTCCATTGAATTAAATCTGTAAAAAAAACAAGCCATAAATCTGTGCTGTCTTGTTTATATAATCAAGTGTCTGTCTGTTGGCCAAATATTAAGATATATATCTTTCAGTGGAATATATGGAACATACATAGAACATTCAGGAAAGCCCGCGGCCACAATAAAGCATTGGTAGGCTGATTTTAGAGCTCTGGTGTGCTTGTATGATGAGTGCTGCACCCTGCACCGAGAAGAATACTGTATATGTTGGCCATGAGGCTGATACAGATGTTTCTATTGTGTCCAATTACTTCCAAAAATGCACCTACTCTTACTTATTACTGTTTATTTTTTTTGTCTTGATTTAATTCAAAATCCATTGATAAAAATCTATTGAAACAGAAAAACATATAGTTTATATAATAAAATAAAATAAAACCAAAACTTATAAAGCCACATACCCCACTAGAACCAATCATCTTGTAATGTTCTTCAGTTTAGAGCCATTTGAACAATTAAACATTATTAGTTACTGTTTGGAAAGGGCTCCTTGCCTTTAACACGTCCCTTTATAGCAGGAAAGAAAACAATGGTGGAGATTTACTAAATCTGGTGCAGCTGTACATAGTAACCAATCAGCTTCCAACTTCAGCTTGTTCAATTAGGTGTTAACAATACAACCTAAAAGCTGATTGTCTACTATGTACAGATTTAGTTAAATCTCACCCTATGAGTCATGCATCTTGAACTACCTAAAAGTGAAAGACATAGGGCCAGATTGAGGTAGAAGTGCGGCGGCATAACGTATCGTAGATACGTTACACCGCCGCAAGTTTTCATCGCAAGTGCCTGATTCACAAAGCACTTGCAATGAAAAATACGCCGGCGGCCTCCGGTGTAAGCCCGCGTAATTTAAATGGGCGTGTGCCATTTAAATTAGGCGCGCTCCCGCGCCGGACCTACTGCGCATGCTCCGTTTCGTAACTCCCGCCGTGCTTTGCGCGAAGTGACGTCATTTTTCCGAACGGCGACGCGCATAGCGTAATTCCGTATTCCCGGACGGCTTATGCAAACGACGTGAATTTTTTAATTTCGACGTGGGAACGACCGCCATACTTTATACAGCAATATGATTGCTGTGTAAAGTTAAGGCACCAAAAACGACGACTAACTTTGCGACAGGAAACTAGAATAGCGGTGACGTAGCGAACGCGAAAATCCGTCGTGGATCGCCGTAACTACTAATTTGCATACCCGACGCTGGTTTACGACGCAAACTCCCCCCAGCGGCGGCCGCGGTACTGCATCCTAAGATCCGACAGTGTAAAACAATTACACCTGTCGGATCTTAGGGATATCTATGAGTAACTGATTCTATGAATCAGTCGCATAGATACTCTGAGAGATACGACGGAGTATCTGAGATACTCCGTCGTATCTCCTTTGTGAATCTGGCCCATAACACCTACTGTATAGGTATAAATTGTACAAATCCATATGGCACAATCTGTTAAAAAATAGTATTTATTAAGTCACATAGAAAAAGATAAAAACACTTCATACAATACATTAGCATCCATTGGAAATAAAGGACACTATTTTTTGAGTTACATTGTTGTTTCCACGCTCTTTTTTCAACATATTTTGCCGAAAGGGCATACTGTCATAGATATTAAACAGATAAAAGATCACATGTCATAGACTGTACATAGACATAATTCAATGCATGTATGTAAATATCAGACAGATCTTTGACTTAGTAGCAAAAGCACAGATGCATCCTCCCATCCTGACAAGAGTTCCCCAGAGAATTGGTTCCTACCTCAATTTGATAAAGAAACTAAGCCAATAAATTACAGAGATTGTAGATATGGAGTCAGTTTGTGACGGCCTTGCATGCCCAACTGACTATGAGTGAGTAAGTGAGTGAGAAACTTATATAGCGCAACACATGCAAACTGAATCGCCTCTGGGCGCTATGATCTGATCGTCCACATATACCAGATCTCCCGCAGGGAGGGGTATATCATCATAGGTATTGATATTGCACAGGGCATTTTGTAGCCTAAAAATTAACATTTTGTATATGACAAATATATAACAATTCTATTGTAAATCTCACACTTACGAAATATTATGAAATATTTGTCAATTCCGAAAATTTATACTTATGTAAAATTAAATATTTCACTGTTGTTATTTTCTCTGAAATAACTGTCATTTCGAATTATTTAAACATAGGTATCTTTTGATTTAGCACATTTATCCAGCAGGATAATCCTTGCATCAGTAATGAGTCAATCAAATGACATTTCACAAGTGATAAATGACCATGTGTTTTAAATTATTCTTTCTGTCTAAAAACTGGCTGCATTTCATTGCTTGACCACATTGGAGAACTTTTCTTTATAAAAGGCCATATTGCTCTACATATATTGACTTTATTTGCTTTTAATATTTAGTAACACAATCCAGTCAGAGTAAATGTTAGCAGTAACATACTGGGTCAGTGGGCACTGTTCAGTAAGAATGTCAGGGACCTGAATCGCTATACAATGTGATTGACGATGGATTTAAATCGGGAGGCATTTTTAAGGTTTTTATGTTAATGAAGGTCCATTTATAATAATTTTTTCTGTGATGTGAGGGCTGGGGGCTTCCAGATTCAAAGAAGCCTCCTACAAAGGGATGCCCACAACCACTGGGCCAGGTTCATGGGAGAGAGGCCCATGGCCTCTTCAACATGCAGACAAGGTATTGTGCCAGGGGGTCCCAAAGGAGCTCACATGAATTTGTTGGGGACCCAATACTTTTTTTGGTTTTATTTTGGGTTGAGTACCTTTGCCATCCATACCAGACCCTCATGCCATTTTTTAGGGGGGGGGGCTCCCTTTAATACACTGTGTGCATCATCTTTAGGCAAGTTGTATTTTTGAGGATTAATTAATTTATTAAATTCATTATTGAACAACTACAGTGCTCTTAGTCAATCCAAAAATGTTAATAAACCTCAAACCTGAATATTTAACCACTTAAGGACCATTTCACGACGATATACGTCGGCAGAATGGCACAGCTGGGCACAATCACGTACCTGTACGTGTCTCTTTAAGCCCAGCCGTGGGGTCCTAAGCTCTGTGACCCTGCCTGTGGGACCCTCGGACCCGCGATTGGTCACCGGAGCTTAAGAACGGGGCAGTGTCATTGATTGTCTGTTCCCTGATATAGGGAAAGACGCTCAATGATGTCACATGTCCAGCCCCACCCCCCTACAAGTAAGAAAGACATATGAGGTCACACTTAACCCCTACAGTGCCCCCTAGTGGTTAACTTCTAAACTGCAATTGTAATTTTTACAGTAAACAGTGCATTTTTAAAGTACTTTTTGCTGTGAAAATGACAATGGTCCCAAAAATGTGTCAAAATTGTCCGATGTGTCCGCTATAATGTCGCAGTCATGAAAAAAATTGCTGATCACCGCCATTAGTATTAAAAAAAAAATATTAATAAAAATGCAATAAAACTATCCCCTATTTTGTAAACGCTATAAATTTTGTGCAAACCAATCGATAAACACTTATTGCGATTTTTTTTACCAACAATATGTAGAAGAATACGTATCGGCCTAAACTGAGGAAATTTTTTTTTTTTATATATATATTTTTGGGGGATATTCATTATAGCAAAAAGTTAAAAATACTAAATTTTTTTCAAAATTGTCGCTCTATTTTTGTTTATAGCGCAAAAAATAAAAACCGCAGAGGTGATCAAATACCACCAAAAGAAAGCTCTATTTTGTTTGGGAGCCATGTCGCACGACCGCGCAATTGTCAGTTAAAGCAACGCAGTGCCGAATCGCAAAAAGGGGCAAGGTCCTTAACCTGCATAATGGTCCGGGTCTTAAGTGGTTAAGAAAGTAAAAGTGAGGTTTTGGCCTTCTTAGGAGAATATCTATGTGTGCACAAGTATTGGGCAACTATTAGTGTGCACAATTATTATGCAACTAAATTAAAAACAAGAATTTTCCCATCTCACTTGTTTCTTTTCATCTGTTAAGCTGCATTGACACCTGAGTGTTTTCAGCTCATAAAACACCAGAAAAAATGCCGGACAAACACCCAACAAGCAAAATCCCATTTATTTCAATGGCACCTGTTCACATCTGAGCATTTTGTTGCCTGAAGCAAAACGCCTGAAAAACGCCCTAAGCTCAAAAAAGAACATGAGCTTCTTTGGGGCAGATTACAGGCGTTTTTTCTGTCTTTTACATTGGTGACCTGTACAAAATCCCGACAAAAACACAGCAAAAACATGGCAAAAACAAGGCAACTTTGAAACGCTCAGGTGTGAATACAGCCTTAAAGTGAGAATAATAAACAAACAACTCAAAATTTACAAATAAACATTTCTGACAATTAATTAATTAAACAATTAATCAGTGACCAATATAGCCACCCTGCTTTTTAATAACAGTCATAAGCCTTCCATTCATGGAGTCTGTCGATTTCTTGATCTGCTGACGATCAACTTTTTGTGCAGCAGTAACCACAGCCTCCCAGAAACTGTTCAGAGAGGTGTACTGTTTACCTTCACTGTAAATCTCCCATTTAAGAAGGGGCTACAAGTTCTTAATAGCATTTAGGTAGGGTGAGGATGGGGGCCATGTCATTATTCTTTCATCATTAAGATCATCACTGTCTAGCCATGCAGTGCAGTACTTCAATACATGTGATGGAGCATTGTCCTGCACAAATTTCAAGGTCTTCTTGAAAGATGCAGACTTTTTCCTGTACCACTGCTTGAATAAAGTGTCTTCTAAAAACTGTCAGTAGGTTTAGGAGTTGATTTTGAGCCCATATTTAACCCAAAAAGGTCCAACCAGCTCATCTTTAATAACACCAGCCCATACCAATACCCCCCCTCCACCTTGATGGCATCTGATTCGAAGTGGAGCTCTGTGCCATTAATGATTTAGCCAAAGACTCATCCATCTGGTCCGCCAAGAGTCACTCTCATCTCATCAGTCCATAAAACCTCAGAAAAATCTGTCTTAAGATATTTCTTGGCCCAGTCTTGACATTTCAACTTATGTGCCCTGTTCAGAAATGTGGTGTCAGGAAAGGTTCCACTCGCTGGTGATACCATCTGATATCTGGCGTGCAGTACTGATGTCCACCAGCAGGTGTCTCCTGGCAGTTTGGAACTGTCAGGAGAGCCTTTCCCTGCTGGTGTTATGTGATCTTTGGGCCGCACTACTGGCGTTCACCAGCGGGTGGATCCTGACAAGATGGAGCAGATATCTCCTGCTGCAATTAGGTATCACCTGAACCTGATAGCAGGTAATGGTATAAAGACCCTGCAAGCTCATCACACCTTCCCTTGGCTTTGTCTTGTGCCCTGATTTGAACCTGTTATCTGAACCTGAACCTGAACCTGATCCTGATCCCTAACCCATTTGCACCTGTTCCTGTCAGTCCTGTATCCCTGTATCCCTGCCCTGCTATCTGAATCCCTTCCAGCCTCTCCCTGTCCATTGCTCCTTGTCCCCCATTTGCTGACCTCCCGTTATGACCCTGGCTTGCTAGACTAAGATTCCGGTATTCCCTTTTGCTATATTTATTTATCAGATTATTGTAATTTTTGTGTCTTGTCTTATAGTGGTTGTTGTGCACTGTGTATTAATGGAGGTGGTTGTGTTTCATATTATTCACATTTTCATTAATAAATTATTTACTTTCTTCACCTATATACGTTTGGTTCACTTGTGCAGTTCACACAGTTCTGATCACATCTGATTCATGACAGGTTTCAGCCTTCCATTAGCCATGTCTCTGAGCACTAAACACCTTGTAATCCAGGTAGGTTGCAGTGCTGGAATATGACAGCACATTGAGAATAAGGGGTTACTGGTAGCTTCATATTAGATTCTTCTCAAATCTTTGGCTGGCAGTTAATGTGCATCTTTCAATTTGGCACTGATGGGATATTCACAATTATTATTCAGCAATTATTATTTAATGTAACTCCACAAAAATAATGTTACATGCAAAATAAAAATAAAATGTTCAAAATAATATAAAATTAAACAAAATATACAATTTTAAATATATATAAAATAAAAAATTAAAAACTTAAAATAAACAAAATAGCTTGGGAAGGAAAAAAATGGGACTGGGAAGCTAAATGGTCCATCAACTGTTGCTGATAAAACAGTTAATGTCCCAGTCAATGTTTAAGCCATATGGTTTATAAGTTTTAGGATCATAGGGCCAGATTCACGTAGAGGAGCGGCGGCGTAACGTATCATAGATACGTTACACCGCCGCAAGTTTTCATCGCAAGTGCCTGATTCACAGAGCACTTGCGATGAAAACTACGCCGGCGGCCTCCAGCGCAAGGCGGGCCAATTCAAATGGGCGTGTGCCATTTAAATTAGGCGCGCTCCCGCGCCGGACCTACTGCGCATGCTCAGTTGCGCAATTCCCGTCGTGCTTTGCGCGCCGTGACGTCATTTTTTCGAACGGCGAGGCGCGTAGCGTAATTCCGTATTCCCGGACGGCTTATGCAAACGACGTTCATTTTTAAATTTCGACGCGGGAACGACGGCCATACTTTAGACAGCAATACGTTTGCTGACTAAAGTTAGGGCACCTAAAACGACGACTAACTTTGCAAAAGGAAACTAGACTAGCGGCGACGTAGCGAACGCGAAAATCCGTCGTGGATCCGCCGTAACTCCTAATTTGCATACCCAACGCTGGTTTACGACGCGAACTCCCCCAGCGGCGGCCGCGGTACTGCATCCTAAGATCCGACAGTGTAAAACAATTACACCTGTCGGATCTTAGGGATATCTATGCGTAACTGATTCTATGAATCAGTCGCATAGATAGAAATAGAGATACGACGGCGTATCCCTTTTGTGAATCTGGCCCATAGATCCATTGGGTGTCTACTTTCGATATTTTTCTTTTAATACAGCTCCCCTTCTAATGGGGTACATATTTATCTATGGCCATACACAAAGTTCCAAAGGGGTCCTTGTTATGGCAACTAGTGTAATTCTTTAACAAAATAATTTCCCAAAAAACATGTTTTATGTTTTTGACTTGCTCATTGAGACGCATTTGTAACATACGTACAATGTGTCCCATGTATTGCATCCCACAGGGACACTGGATCATGTAAACTACATTTTTAGTAGAACAGGTCATAAATAACTTTTATTAGTCTGTTGGGAATGGAAAGATGCAACAGGAGTAGAATCCAATTAAAGGGGTTGTAAAGGTTCGTTTTTTTTTTCTAAATAGGTTCCTTTAAGCTAGTGCATTGTTGGTTCACTAACTTTTTCCTTCGATTTCCCTTCTAAATGTTTTTTTAATTTGTTCTCTTTGTCTGAATTTCTCACTTCCTGTTCCTCCTTAGTAAGCTGTTCTGGCTGACTAACCCCCAGCCAGAACATGGGGGCAAGCTTACTGAGGAGAAACAGGAAGTGAGAAATTCAAACATACACAATTTTTTTTAGAAGGGAAATCGAAGGAAAAGGTAAGTGATCCAACAATGCACTAGCTTAAAGGAACTTATTTGGAAAATAAAAAACACACCTTTACAACCCCTTTAAAGATTTAAAAAAGTAGGCCTCCTAGGAAGATCTAATACATTAGGTGCAATATGGTGGTGTAATGATGGCAGACCTCCATAAACCAACCAACGGTTGCACAGGAAAAAGAGGACCCTAAATTGGGTAATTTCTTAAAACTGACCAATCCTTTTTGAATATCCTCTTAACAGCAAAATGTTGTGTAGAATAATCCGTAACTATAGACCAACCCATAAAATTATTTTCTTGGTTAGCATTCTCTCATGATCCATATTACCCATCTGCTCCATTACTTCATTAAAATACCTTCTCTCCATAAGCCACATTTTTAGAACTTAAGACTGTACATAATAATCGTTCCTATTTGCACAATTCGGCATTGATTTTAACCAGGAAGAGTCATAGCAACTAGATAAAGGGATAAAGAAATGTATTTCTGTATGTTTGAAAAAGTTGTGGTAATAATCAAACCACCTGCTTCCACCTTAATATTAAGATTCAGGAAATAAACTTCCTCCATACTAGCCTGAAAATACAAATACCCCTGTCATTGCAATTAAGATTTTGGAAAACGAGTTCCAGGGAACCCATGTCACCATTCCATTTGAGGAAGATGTTGTCTATGTACCTCCCCAGGGTTGCCAACTTTCAGTAAATTTATGAACAGTTTGTAAAATACATAATTTTGGCATCTGTCCTTGAATGTCCATTACGGACATGCAGACTGGTGTAGGGGATAGAGGGAACACTATTCAGAAATTCCCAGTGGGACAAATCCTGACAAGTCCTGAATATGAAAAATATGTTTTATTTTTAGGGGGTATTTGGTCCATTCCTTTCAAGCAAACATTCTCATTTGAAAATTTGCAAACACTGTATTTAAAATATTATTCTAAAGAAATATGATGACATTTAGTGCAAGTGCATCAACTGTGTTTTAAACTGTGCCAGTAAAACCGTCTAAAGCAACTCACCATAGCGCCAGCCTTCTCTAAAGAAGAAATATGTTTTTCGGTTCATCTCTGTTGTTACTCCAGGTTCCAAGTTACATTCATAGTATGACTGAGTGAATGATTGATAAACAATACTAAATTCTGTCCATATCAGTCTAAAAAAGAGAGCGCAAGATAATGGTGAGAAAAGAGTGAGAAAAAAGAAAAGAGAGATACATATCGCAGACACAAGGATGTCGTTACGACGAAGCGTATGTACATACGTCGAGGTGGAGCTACAGGAAGTGACGTTGTTCCGCTGGAGACACCTGGAAGTGATGAGATACCCTTGTTGATCGGGAGAATGGGTGTAGTGGAGCCGACTTGTAACACTTTATTTCTGTTAAACCTGGGTGCATGGCGGAATGCACATATAAATATGAGCATATGAGGAAAAAATAAATATGAGCAAGTAGTTTTATTTGATGTATCAAATAAAAAAAGGTTTCATAGTATTGGAGCCTTTCTCCCCTTTGATTTTATGGTATTCCCGATGATATTGTGACAAATAAGTTACAGTCCCGGATGTTTAACCCCTTGGGGTTTAGAAATGTATATAGACCTACTCCATTGTGGAGGATCATGTTTGTCTGGTGAGTTCTTGAGTGTGGTGGTGGAACGCAGTGATGAAATGAAGCAAAGAAGTATTATCAAATTGGAATGGTGATGTTTTGCACAACTTGCACAGAGGACTTTATGCAGTGAAGAACACAGTATACGAAAGAGGACAACTGAAAGTTGCACTTTAATGAACACTGCTGATGTTGCAGAAGTGTTCTAAGTTATAAAAGCAAAATCTGACTTTAACATTTTTTTTTTGTCAAAGCTTAATTAAACAAGCAGAAGTTAGAAACTTGCAAACAAAATATAATGTAGTGTGACCAAAAAACAATAAATCAAGTCCACATCTTACAAAATTCCACCGTTGTGCAACTTTCATGTATGGTTTTACCCACGTAAAAGCAGCCACACTCACAGCTAAGGAAATACACAACTCTCGATGTTTTGCAATTTTCGTAGTGGCGATGTTTGAAGGTAATGCCATTCGGTAAGCGAACTTGCCTCTCTGTTCGCATGAATTGGCAATAATTACATCCACTGCAACAAAATGTGCTGGGATATTTACATGGATCCTTCTTGCCACTGCTTGTAAATTTGCTATGGACCAATTAATCTCCTAATGATTTGGCCCTTCTATATGTGATAGTAGGTTTGTCTGAAACATGGGGATCAATCTCAGGGTCCATGCTCAGGAGGTGCCAATATTTGTTCATGATTTTCATTCTCTGTGAAATTTTTTGGTAGGTTTGCAGTTGGGCCATACTCTTTCCATTTCTGGATGATGGATTGAACAGTGCTCCATGAGATGATCAAACCTTGGGATAGTTTTTTATAACCTAACCCTGCTTTAAACTTCTACACAACTTTTTTTCCTGACCTGTCTGGTGTTTTCCTTGTCCTTCATTATGCTATTTGGTCACTAAGGTTCTCTAACAAACCTCTAAGGGCTTCACAGAACAGCTGTATTTATACTAAGATTCAATTACACACAGATGGACGCTATTTACTAATTAGGTGACTTCTGAAGGAAATTACATCCAGTCGATTTTAGTTAGGGGTATCAGATTAAAGGGGGGCTGAATTCAAATGCACGCCACATTATTCCGATATTTATTTGTAAAAAATGTTGAAAACCATTTATAATTTTCCTTCCACTTCACAATTATATGTCACTTTGTTTTGGTCTATCACATAAAATCCCAATAAAATACATTTACGTTTTTGGTTGTAACATGACAAAATGTTGAAAATTTCAAAGGGTATGAATACTTTTTCAAGGCACTGTATATGTGAAGTTGCTTTTTGGACCTTGTAATTTTTATCTTAATAAACACCAGTGGGTGTTTTAACTCTTCCCCATCCTATCCAAAATAAAAATAAAATATTTTAGCTCTATATATCTTTAACTGTCTCCTAATGTTTTCTCCCAAACTACAAGTGGGACTTAAAGCGGAGGTTCACCCTCAAATTTAACTTCATAACAATCATGTCTGCAGCCTTAATACATGCCTCTAGCGTTGTCTTTTTTTTCCTATCTGAACACTTACCTGTCTTCAGCCTCACTTCCTGGTCGTCTTCCCTGCGGGGAGTGGGCGTGTCACTCCTTTTCCCCGATGAGGCGTAATTGGAAGCTGTGCGCAAGGTCTCCTGGGAGTGACGTTTCAACACTCACAAGAGACCAGCTCGAGTGTCACGTGACGTGGGAAGCTGGTCACATGACTTGCAAAGCGCGTCATGTGACTAGGAATCCAGGAAGCGTTTGCTTGTGGGATTCAAATTGCCCACAAGCAAGATGGAAAAGGCCAGGACTCTTTTTTATAAGGTATCCTTTTTGGCAAATACGGAGCGGACGGATGTACGAGCGGCTAGCAGGTGAGTAGTAGCCTGCTAGCTATATTACCATGCATTGGAGATTTAAAAAAAATAAAAGAAAAACCTGTGGAACCTCCGCTTTAATATATTGTATAACTTGTACTTTATAAACAATATTGGATGGCTAAAAAGAGAACTTAATTACACTGTAGAATGCTGGGGCAATACAAGGAAGCTTTCTTGAAAATAGATTTAAGGGAAAAAGAATCGATGGAAAATTCAAGCCCATATCTGCACTTTGCTTTTGGCTTTATAAGACACACTCATCTTATTATAATTTCTAATTACATTTTACAAAACTCAATTGTGAGATAGAAAATTACCATTGTAACAAAATAATCTTACCGAATACAGCAGTTTTAATACAATCAACAGTACAGGCCATAAATGAAAGAAATCTTGTCATTCTTATTACTTTTCCTTGATCCGTTTCTTTAGAATATTACAGTATAAATTGAAAATTTCATATGATTTAATAAACCCCCAAATATATCACAGTTTAGCACAGACATTATTATAACAAGTAGTGATCTTTACTTTGCTGCCATCCCTTCCTTGTCCTATAAAAAGATGAGGAATCTTGACAACACTGAAAACAGAACCACAAAAATTACATAATTTATTAAATATGTATCTGCCAATTTTATGTAGTGCTATAAGGAGTTGCTCGACATAATAAAAGCCGCAGAGTATGTGGAAAGAATCTCATTGTTGTAATAAGACAGATATTGCTTGCTTCATAATTTACTTGTATCAAAAGTCTGTCACATTTCATTAATATTGAAACAAGTGGTGTGGAAAAAAACGGTTATATTGAAGGATGGAGTCCTTCAGCATGAATGCATTATTGTCAAGACATAGGAGAAGGCCAATAAGATCAACACTGTATTTGGCCAATTTTTGTAGTTTAAATGCATTTCTTTTATATAATTTTACTGTTTTTGTATAATGTGCATCCTGTTTTATTATGATCAACCAATAAGACCCCTTTCACACTGGCGCTAAAAATAGCGCCTGTAAACACTGGGATGCTGCGCTGGAAGGATGTTAAAAAAAGGCCTGCAAACAGCTTCTTTGGGGTAGTGAAGTAGCGGTGTGAACACCGCTCCTGCCCATTGAAATGAATGGGCACTGCTGCCGAAGCGCCTGCAAAGCGCATTTGCCTGCAAATGCGCACTGGCGCATTTAACCCTTTATTCAGCCACTAGTGGGGGTTAAAAACACCACGCTAGCGGCTGAATAGTGCTGCTAGCAGCGTTTTACAGTCAACGACCACCCCCCCCACCCCCCGTGTGAAAGGGCTCTTGGGGATTTAAAAACATGATAATTTTTAAAACAATATCCCATTTGGATGTTGTCGAGCTATTACGTCAGACCTGGGGGAGTACCCCAGATACCAAGGAGCAACCTAAGTTGTGGAGTAAGTTACATGAGTTGGTTGAAAGTTGGACTGTAAAACTCTGCAAGAGCTCCATATTACAGAAGTTTCTTCAGCCAAGTTGGACGAGCTGGGATGCAGGCTGGATTGGAAAACAGTACACAGGTAAGGGGAAATTTAAGATGTGTACTAGGCTCCTATTTAACATGCAAGAAGTACACTTTATATAACATTTTAACACAACAGAAGTCTCCAACATTGTGGTAGAAATATTTAGCATTCTGCTATAACCTGAATGCAATGCAAGCGTTTTCTATTTAATGTAATGGGAGATCTCGCTAATTTCCTTGCATTAAGGTAAAATATGTTTAGGCATCAGAATTGCCCCCCCCCCCCACACACCCTTTACTTACGTGAGCTCTAATTCATTATGAGTTCAGATGGCCTGTAGAAAACTATATAAACAGGGCTGATCCTAGGGTCACAGGCGCCTGGGTGCAGAAATATTTCTGGCGCCCCCACATGGGCGTGGTCATTTTACTAACCCTCCTCCCCTGCCCTAAGGAGTCTTTGTTACCCTGTTATTCTCCTACCATCTCTTAATAATAAGCAAAATACAGGAAGAGAAGCAGTGTACTCTAATGGGACCTGGAGGGGGGTCATTCATGTCGTCTTTTGCAGACTTCACTTTGAAACACGAGGCAGTGGAAAGAAACCATGGCCACTTCTCGATTGAGGTACCTCCCCCACTTGCGCCACTGCCCGCCCCTCCTCTATTGTTATGGGGTAGGAAGTCGTCTGTGTGCGCCGCTGGGGGAGCAGTCATGTCACTTGGCTTGTAGACACAGGAACCGATCTCCTGCGTTTACAAGTGTCAGGTGTGAGCAGCAAGCACAGGGCTGGCACTGGCAGATTGACATAGAAGAGGCCGTTACTGTCATGTAATTGTCACACAGGAGATCACTGCATGGCATGGTGCACCCCATGCAACCACCCAGGATCGGCCCTGTATATAAAGCTTTAAGAAAAGTAAACTGTTCAAGTTAAAATGCACTTGTGCCCAGATGCTATATATATATATATATATATATATATACTTACAGTATCTCACAAAAGTGAGTACATAACACCCCTCACATTTTTGTAAATATTTTATTATATCTTTCCATGTGACAACACTGAAGAAATGACACTTTGCTACAATGTAAAGTAGTGAGTGCACAGCTTGTATAACAGTGTAAATGTTCTGTCCCCTCAAAATAACTCAACATACAGCCATTAATGTCTAAACCACTGGCAACAGTTTTAACTTTTACTCCAGGCTCCTGGACCTTGAAATGGGGCAGATGTGGATTCCTCCACAAGGGCGTATTTGGTAATAGAGTCAAACTGGGGTATTTTTCACAGGTTAGTCTAATTCTTCATGCCTTTATAGTTGTTACCATTGAAGGAGTCAAGTCATTTGGGGATTTCAGGCCTCAAAACAATAATGCTTGGAGTGCTTCAGTAGAATGAACTACTGCCGCCTCTAATGCCGCGTACACACGATCATTTTTCGGCATGAAAAAAACATAGGGCCAAATCCTCAGCCAGTCGGCGTAACTTAACTTTCAGCAGTTAAGTTACACTGACTTAAAGTTTTTACCTAAGTGCCTGATCCACAAAGCACTTACGTAAAAATTTCAAGCCGTGTAACTTAAGTGCCGCCGTCGTAAGGCGTTCCTCCTCTCCGGGGGGCGTTTACAATTTAAATGAGGCGCGCTCCCGCGCCGGCCGTACTGCGCATGCGTGTGACGTCATTTTCCCGACGTGCATCGCGCGAACGTAATTGACGCCGGGCGGCTTTGTGGATTGCGACGGGACACTAAAGTTGCGACGGGTGAAAACAAAGACGCGCCGGGAAAGCAAATAATTTAAAAAAAAAATGACAGCGTCGCTCAGCATGCATTCCTGAGAGGGAGAACTCCATGCCAATTTTCAAAGAAAAAACCGGCATGGGTTCCCCCCCCCCAGGAGCATACCAGGCCCTTAGGTCTATTATGGGTTGTAAGGAGACCCCCCCTCCGCCGAAAAATTGACGTAGGGGGTCCCCCTACAATCCATACCAGACCCGTATCCAAAGCACGCTACCCGGCCGGTCAGGAATGGGAGTGGGGACGAGTGAGCGTCCCCCCCCTCCTGAGCCGTGCCAGGCCGCATGCCCTCAACATGGGGGGGTTGGGTGCTCTGGGGCAGGGGGGCGCACTGCGGGCCCCCCCACCCCAGAGCACCCAGTCCCCATGTTGATGAGGACAGGACCTCTTCCCGACAACCCTTGCCGTTGGTTGTCGGGGTATGCGGGCGGGGGCTTATCGGAATCTGGGAGTCCCCTTTAATAAGGGGGCCCCCAGATACCGGCCCCCCACCCTAAGTGAATGGATATGGGGTACATCGTACCCCTATCCATTCACCTGTAGGCAAAAAGTAAAAGTTAATAAACACACAACACAAGGCTTTTTAAAATAATTTATTATTCTGCTCCGGATGCCCCCCCTGTCTTCGTTATTAGCTCAATTACCAGGGGGGGCTTCTTCTTCCACTCTCCGGGGGTCTTCTTCCACTCTCCGGGGGTCTTCTCCGCTCTCCGGGGGGGTTTCTTCTTCCGCTCTCCGGGGGGGGCTTCTCCGGACTCCGGGGGGCTTCTTTCATCTTCTCCCCTCTTCCGCTGTTGACTCGGCGAACCCCGGTTCTTCTGCAGCTCTCCGGTGCCTTCTTCTTCAGCGCTGGCTGCCTGCTATGTTTGTGTGTTAGCTCGATTTCAAACAGGCAGCCGGCGCGGTCTTCTGTGACGTCAGGGTCTTCTGTTCTTCTCCCCTCTTCCGATGTTGACTCGTCGCCTGTTGTCGCTGTAATGATGGAAGCGCGCCTTGCATCCCATTTATATAGGCATCACCGTCCCATCATGCTCCGGTAGGTACCCACGTGCAGAGCGGAGAAGACCCCCGGAGAGTGGAAGAAGACCCCCGGAGAGTGGAAGAAGAAGCCCCCCCTGGTAATTGAGCTAATAACGAAGACAGGGGGGGCATCCGGAGCAGAATAATAAATTATTTTAAAAAGCCTTGTGTTGTGTGTTTATTAACTTTTACTTTTTGCCTACAGGTGAATGGATAGGGGTATGATGTACCCCATATCCATTCACTTAGGGTGGGGGGCCGGTATCTGGGGGCCCCCTTATTAAAGGGGACTCCCAGATTCCGATAAGTCCCCGCCCGCATACCCCGACAACCAACCAGGGTTGTCGGCAAGAGGTCCTGTCCTCATCAACATGGGGACAGGGTGCTCTGGGGTGGGGGGGCCCGCAGTGCGCCCCCCTGCCCCAGAGCACCCAACCCCCCCATGTTGAGGGCATGCGGCCTGGCACGGCTCAGGAGGGGGGGGGGGGCGCTCGCTCGTCCCCACTCCCTTCCTGACCGGCCGGGTAGCGTGCTTTGGATACGGGTCTGGTATGGATTGTAGGGGGACCCCCTACGTCGATTTTTCGGCGGAGGGGGGGTCTCCTTACAACCCATAACAGACCTACGGGCCTGGTATGCTCCTGGGGGGGAACCCATGCCGGTTTGGATTTTACAAATTGCCGTGGAGTTCTCCCTCGGGAATGCATACCAAATGCCGTCGCTTGAATGGGCCTTTACAAGGTGTGACTAACGTTACACTTTGTAAAAGCAGCCCTAGTTTTACACCAGGCAAACTAACACTTACGGCGAAAAAACTAGGCACAAAAGCTTTGAGGATCGCCCTAAGTGCTAATTTGCATACTAGAAGAGGCATTTAGACTCGAAATGCCCCCAGTGGCGGATGCGGTACTGCATCCTAAGATCCGGCAGTGTAAGTCCCTTACAGATGTCGGATCTTCTGCCTAACTTAGGAAAACTGCTTCTGAGGATCAGTTCCAAAGTTAGAACCAGAGATACGACGGCTTACGCCGGAGTATCTCTTTTGTGGATATGGCCCATAGTTTTTAAAAAACGTCATTTAAAATGATCGTGTGTGGGCTACACATCGTTTTTCAGTTTCTGAAAAACATTTTTTTTTTTTTCGAACATTTTTAACGTTGTTTAAAGAAAAAAATAGTTTTTCGGGTTGTAAAAAATGATCGTGTGTGGGCTAAAACAACGTTTTAAACCCACGCATGCTCAGAAGCAAGTTATGAGATGAGAGCGCTCGTTCTGGTAAAACTACCGTTCATAATGGAGTAAGCACATTCATCACGCTGTAACAGACAAAAAAGCGTGAATCGTCTTTTACTAACAAGGAATCATCTAAAGCAGCCCAAAGGCAAAGAGAACTTCCCCTTTAGAGTGCCGTTGTACGTGTTGTACTTCACCGCGCTTTGTTCATCATTTTTTAAAAACGATGGTGTGTGGGCAATGTCGTTTTTAATGATGAAGTTGGAAAAACTTAGTTTTTTGGACATGCTGAAAAACAACATTTTCTTTAATGCCGAAAAATGATCGTGTGTACGCGGCATAACATTGTAGAAGGGTTGTGTTTATCTAGATTCAACCACCCTACTGCAGTTACCAGCTGTGTCACCAAATTCTATTTATGGAAGTCTGCAAAGGCCAATCCTCCTTGTGCCAAGGGACGCATAAGTGTGGTCAATTTAAATCTAGGTGACTGATTTCTCCATAAAAATAATGATACGGTGGACAGGTGGATTTGGATAAGGATCAGTGTGTCCCTCCTAAATGCAAGTTACAGAGAATGTGTACATTGTCATGGGAACATGAAAGTTAACTGTAGAACAGTTACGGTGCAAGTGTACACAGTGTGCGTTTATGGAGAGGCCCGCCTTAAGGTTGAATATTCCCCCATGGCAGCCTAAGCCTTGTCCTTGGGCATTAATGAAAATGGCACAAAAGTAAAGGTGCCTAGCGCAGCACAGATGAACTCTCCCTGAGGGGTAGGCCTCTCATGCGACCCTTGCTTGGCACCCAATAAGGAGGGAAACATGGAGGACGTGATGACCACCACAGCACCCTACCTTTACAAGCTCATCTCTCTGCTACTCTTTCTCTTCCAATCAGCATGCTCCTTGCACTGCAGCACAACTGATTGGCCTCTTGTGATGCTTTTCCTTGCCCTTTCTGAGCCCTGCTGTACAGTAGACCAGAAAGGACTGATATCAGGTCAAATTCAGGTACTTACACTGTTTGCATTTAAAAAATATAATGATACATTAATAAAAACAGAGCAATATTAATTTTGTTTTTTAAATCTTCTTTGAATTCGACTTTAAATTTCAACGCATACTGCAACCTCCTAACTTTTTGGTGACACGTTACTGTTCTTTCAATCAAGAAACATACTTATACCACATTTTCAAATATAGGACCGCATGCAACCAGGCCCGGACTGGCCAAAGGGCATACCGCAGGCCGCAGGTCACGTCTTTGTAATGTAGGGGGGTCTGTATGGGCTGTATTTTAGAGGGGGGCTGTATTGTAGGGGGGTCTGTATTGTAAAGTGGGTCTGTATTGTAGAGGGGGTCTGTAATTTAGGGGGTCTGTATTGTAGGGAGGGGGTCTGTACTGTAGGGAGGGGGTCTGTACTGTAGGGAGGTCTGTGTAACATGCAGGGGGTCCAGAAGTGTGAGGGAGTGTCTGTGTCACAAACTGTGGGGGGCTGTGTAATGTAAAGGGGTCCAGAGGTGTGGTGCTATGTAATGTAAATGGGTCCAGAGGTGCAGGGTGCTGTGTAATGTAAAAGGGTCCAGAGGTGCAAGGTGCTGTGTAATGTAAAGGAGTCCAGAGGTGCAGGGTGCTGTGTAATGTAAAGGGGTCCAGAGGTGCAGGGTGCTGTGTAATGTAAAGGGGTTCAGAGGTGCAGGGTGTTGTGTAATGTAAAGGGGTCCAGAGGTGCAGGGTGCTGTGTAATGCAAAGGGGCCCAGAGGTGCAGGGTGCTGTGTAATGTAAAAGGGTCCAAAGGGGGGGTACTATGTAATGTAAAGGGGTCCAGGGTGCCTATGTAAGGTAAAGGGGTCCAGAGGTGTAAGGTGCAGTGTAATGTAAAGGGATCCAGAGGTGCTGTGTAATGTAAACGGGTCCAGAGGTGCGGTGCTATGTAAAGTAAAGGGGTCCAGATTGCTGTGTAATTACCTTACACAGCACCCTGGACCCCTTTACTTTACATAGCACCGCAGTGCAACGTGCAGTATAATGTAAAGGAGTCCAGAGGTGCAGGGTGCTTTGTAATGTAAAGGGGTCCAGAGGTACAAGGTGCTGGAACCCCACATCCCATCATTAACCTCCACCGCAAAGCGCCGCCGCTGCGCCCCCCCCCCCCCGGCTGCTTAGTCTAAAATGCCCAGCCTATTTTTTGTCCCAGTCTGGGTCTGCATGCAACCATCTCTTTTTCCGGTTACGGTTATGTCGTTTAATTGCGGAAGCCGTCTGCGCAGTTCTATGACGGCTTTCATGTACATTGCGTCTAAATGACGCGATGCACCATCGATACCGGCGTGCGCGATGGCCGGTGAAGAGGGGAGGGCCCATCATTACCTGGAACGAGGACAAGGTAAGTATTTAAGGACGCCAAAACGGGGGTGTATGGCGCCATTCCTCCTCCACTTTTAGGAGGATAGGAGGTACCTTGATGCTACACAATAGGTGCCTCTGCTATCTGTTATAGCCTCACTTCCATCCAGGGTCCTGTATGCCTCTTTTTTCTTTTGAGTGCCCAGCTCTCTCTTAAGGACAATTTGGGAATTTTTTTCTCTCTCATTCAAATAGTAAGTGTTTATTTCGGATTACCCTTAGGAGAGATTTTTTTTAACCCTTTCCCCTCTTTGTCTCTATTGGTCTTTTCCAATGGGGGTTTTCATCTTTTGCCTTTTGCTCTCTCCTGATATAGTGATATGGTGAGGGAATCCTTACGTCATTCGTTTGAATTTGCTTATTCTGCCCCCCTATGGGTGACCTGTCTGAATGCATGGTAACCAAAGTGAATATCTCCACCTGGGGGCACCGTGAGGGGCACACCCCGAGACACTGGGTACATATCTCGTTTTAAAGGGAAAAGTGAGTTATTATTATCCTTACATCTTTGGATGTGGAATAATAATTTCTATTTTTCTAGATGCTTAATATGTTTTTGATTTATCTTAGATTTGATACTGTACACTGCCCTGAAGAAGAATGTTTCACATTCGAAACGCGTCGGATTATCCGTCTTGTTTGCCATCAGCCCTTTGGTGACGGGCATTATAGGATTGACAGTATCATGTTTATAATTTTCCATTTTATCTTTGTACATATTTCATTGTCCTTTTGTAAAAAAAAAAAAAAACATTTTTCTATTGTATTTATAACTTGTAATAAATGTATATATGTTTTATAAATATTGAGTTCAATAATTGTTGCCTTAAAAATCCCACACCCTTTGAGTTTTTTTCAGTTTTGATCGTTTTTCCTAGGAATTTTTGGAACTTTTGTATAATGTCTTAATTTTGTAATTTCACTCTCTTCGTAACATAACAAGCAGTCATTAAGTTTCTCAACACATCTGTTAGGTGCCCAGTCACATAGCAGTTGTTGTCATCTCAATACACACACCTGAATGTGACAGGGGGAACTGTCAGCTGTGATTTTTCATGGCTGCGCGCATCATAATCTGTTTTTTACTAACATTCCCGTCTAGCAGGCAGCAACAGAATTAATTATACTTCATTTTGCTGTCTTTAACAGTATTGACCAAATTTAAGAACAAATGGGAAGCGCTTATCATGCTTGAAGAAAATAATCTATCAGTGGCACCATTTAAATTCTCTGCAGTTCTCGTATTAATCAAAGTAACACTTACTATCCTATCTCCACTTCCCATTAACAGTCATTAAGCACTGCTGCTGATTGAAGCAATTTCTTTAGGGATCTCAACCTCATTTTTAAGAGAACCTTCTTCAGTGGAAAACAATATCATATTAGAGGAAAGACATAAAGTAAGACAGCAGCTTCTTCAATCATAGTCTGACCTTGATTCTTTTTCTACACAAGCTCACCGGCTCAGTGGCTAATGGGTTCAGAACTTCATCCTGAGTTTGTAACAGAATCAAACTCCCAAGAATCCCTGTCAGAAAACTAAAGTCTGACCATGTGGAACTTTACCAAAATCAGCAGCTCTTTCCCCTGGTTACACTCAGCAGCTCGACTCAGAAGGGGCCATGATGACAGTTTAATTATATCCACTCCTGACAGCTCCACAACTGTATGAAGCTTCACAAGTGGTTGCACTAACATGAGCAGTGTCACAAGTGGTATTCGTCACTTCACATGTGTAAGGCTGTCTGCTTCCAAGTTTATTTTTTATGTCCTTTTCCTATGTGGATTATTTTGTAGAAAGCAGTGAATATAAAATGACCAACAGGGTATAAATGTAAGTGCTTACAGTTATTATAAATGAAACGCTGAATCCATGACAGCCTGCATAAAGCTATCACCAGGCTTTTTTTTTGCTGACTTGAAAAACAAACCTTTGTGCTCACAGACATGAGATGGCTTTGGGCTGATTAGATAATTTTGGCAACACTTCTTATGTCTTTGGGTACCCACAGACAGACACAGGCTCCTGATTATTCCTTGGAGAACAAGCGATTGACCGGGAGCACTAATCTTTTCCTAAGGATTAGCCTCTATTCACATTTAATCACCAATGGCTTCTTTACTCTAAAGAAAAAAACATCCAGAAAAGTCAGATGAATGGCAAAATGATTAATGAGAATCCACATTCATCTTAACAGATACTCACAAAAAATTATTGAAAGTTTGGCAGCCTTGGATAAAACTGACTATTCTCAATAATTCCTTGTTACTCTCTAAACAACAGAGGACTTCCCGGTTCTCATACTCTGACCTCTTCTATCCATTTTTTAATCCCTATACTTCTCCATTTCTACCTCCCCTTCACTTCCTTGTTTGCCTTCCTTACTAGCCCTAAAAGCAAAATCCAACAGCCAAATAGCTACTCCAGAGGCTACTAAAGTCCTTGGGCCTTTGGCACATGTACCAGGGTGAGACAAGGCCTAAGTAGAGATCCTTTTACACTCCCGTAGGATAAGGTGACCAGATTTTTTAAATGAAATCTGGGGACATATTTTTTTTTGGCAGTAATGGCAACAATCAGCGACTCTCTGACCGTCACCACTCCCCTCACAGCCTCTCAAGTCTTACTCTTCGGGCCCCAGATACCACTGGATGGGGAGCGGAGGAAGATCACTCCGCCAGGAAAGGCAAAGAGATAGGCAGGTGGCTGGCCAGGACTTGAGCCAAGGCAGAAGAAAATGCGAGCGGAGCTGAATGGTCATGCGCCCGAAACTGAAGAAATATTTCCTCTGCTCTGACCAGCACACGATCATCAGAAAGGGGGACATATAATGGAAAAAATACAACCCCCCTAAGCTAGTAGGTACGGCGGAGCTGGAGGGTGTAATTCTAATTTTGTTATTTTAATTCTTCACTGACTGTCCTTGAAATTGCCCCTGCCCCCTAATAAATCCAATCTGGGGACAAAACCAGGGACAGACCTGGTCCGGGGACAATGTCCTTAATCAAGGGACTGTCCCCTGAAACTGGGGATGTCTGGTCACCCTACCGTAGGAGCTGCTGTAGTTTAACCAATTCTTCCCCAGAGTTAGTGCAGACACAGCCAGGCACACAGCAAATTTCACTCATTCTGGCTCAATAATCTGTCTAGGACATATCTTTTAGGATTTTTTTATTGCTGAAGGACTTTGGATTTCATGTAGAGTGATAGGAGATATTCCAGAGTCCTTGATTCTTTGCAGGAGGGCACTCCACTTCACTAAGTCTGAGCAGTCTCTATGCAGGAACTGGTACAAATGGCAGAGATTGAGCCCTCTTCTTAGAATCTATCCCCAGCAGGAATACCACTGGCTTGTCCATCCAAGGGATACAGCTCACAGTCACTAGAACCCTAAGCCTAGGTCAGTACTCACAATGTCTCCTTCTAACTTCCACCAGGCACTCTTCAGTAAGCTCTCCAAACTAGGTCCTTAAATGAAAGTTCTCTTGACTAAATTCTAAAATGGGCAATGAATATTAGCTGAAACCAGGAGAACTGCTGAATGTGGGGGTAGCCAGCCCATCCAGATGGGTGCATGCCCTACAAAGGGAAAATAGCTCCGCTGCTCAAAATCTTCAGACTATTTATTTGCCTCTCCAGCCACCTTCTGACCCCCCCTGCCCCTTCCCAGGGATTGGCTGGAGAACTCTTCAGGCATCCTCTCCAGGCAGAAGCACAGGGGAACACTAGTGATGAGCCAAATGAACCTGGGTTCAGTTTGGAGTAGGTTGAGCAAACATGGTAAAGTTTGAGTGCTGAATCCAAACGCTACTGAATTTTATGGTAGTTCAATGTTAAAAAAAAAAGTAGAGGCCATTTTCTAGGCTTATATGCTAAGGATTGTTAAACAAATGGTATGGACTGGACATGTACCAAAGCAAAATAAATTTTAAAAAATTCAGTTTGGCAGGGGGCAGCAATTTTTGTAATGCCTAAAGTTAAACACTAACAATGCTGATTCTCATTAAATAAAAAGCCTGGGGGGATGTGGGGCGTCAGGGTTGCAAATGGTGCCCTGACCCTGTCTGCGCAATGTATACAACCTAGTATAACAACACTGACATTTAAAAAATAAATGTGTGTTTAAATTGATGGCAAAATGACAGCTGTTAGCCGCATCATTTGTAAGTAAACAAAGCTTCCGGGGAATTCCTCCATCTATACCAGACCCATACTATATCCTGGATGAGGGTTTAATATAGATGTTATTGGGGGACCCTCACACAAAAAAACTGAATGTGGCTCCCTCCCATTTTAAACTAAGCGCTTGGTCTGGTATAATTTTAAAAGGGCTCCCCACGCATGTGAAGTCCATCCCAAAAATCCACACCAGACCCTTATTAAAGCATGGCAGGTCAGGAAAGGGGGGATGAAAATACTTCCCACCTTCCCACACTGAACCAGACCAGGTGGTAAAGTAAGGGGACACTCAATTCCCCCCTTTCCTTGACAGGCTGCATGCTCGTATAATGGCCTGGCGTGAATTTGGGGGGTTTCACACTTATTTATTTTTTTGGGGGGGTTTGAGTGGGATCTAAATCTCCTAGTATGAATTATAGGGGCAAACTGCCAAGCCATTTTTTAAAAACTATCCCCACCACATTGCTTACAATATGGGGGATTCCTGACCTTATAAATGAAAGTGGCCAGTGATGTCACTGGTTGTTAAGGACTCAGCGGTGCCTGCATCCACCGCCATCCTTAACAACCATAGCGGGAAGCTGTCATTAAAAAGTGGTAATATTACCACTATTATATGTAGTATTCAACCTCCATCAAACAAGTAAATGTTCAGGCATTTGAACCTTTGGGATAAACCTTAAGCTCATGCCTAGTGAACACTCTAGAAACGTGACCCAAATATTTGTCATCTCTAAGACCACACCTCTGAACAAGGATTGTTTGGGTGACATTCATATTTATAACCCAGTGATTGTACTTCCCATTTTGATTATTGGAACCTTCTTTACAATACCATGGAGAATAAATCAACCCACTGAGCTTAGGGAAGGTATTTAGAGCCCAAAAAAAGGTAAACAGATGGTCAGGCTGGATATGGCCTATCATCCAACTATCTTAAATGTAGGGACAAAACACAATAGGGCAGGGCCACTACATATAGTTTAGAAATCCTCTTTCAGTTGTTTGATTGTACCTACAAGCCCAAATAGCGATTATGGCAAGTCTTATAGTATTTAATCTTTTAGGTAAGAGAGCCATATCTTGAGCAGTGGACTGCAGCCAGAGTGCCAGTTCTTGAAGATTACCATTCCTATCTGGAAATATTCTTATTAAGATCGTGGATTCTACTGATGTCTCTGTGTCGGATTTAAAGCAGAGTTCCACCCAGATTTTTTTAAATGTAATCTGTTCTATTACACTAGTTAAAATGGATTAATCCATGTTATTAAACATATCACCGCTCAATGCTCATTTTATAATCATACTTACTGTATATTTCTGCTCTGCAGAGTGCGTCCATCTCTACTGTGGGCATGTGAAGCCCACTAGCAGTCTCTTCCGGGATATGGTGATGCTGGATTCCCTGCATGCACCTCCCAATCTTGCGCTTGCGCCCTATACACATATGCTATACACATATGCTAGCCCTCAGGGATGCCCACTGACTCCTAGAAAGCAATGACACACATCTCCCAGGAGCACAGGTGAGCACAGGTGCCGTGGGATATGAAGTAAATTGCTGTGGCCCAGAAGTGAAAGATTACAAGGGACTCCATGGCAACAGTGCTTACACAGTGAGTAAAAAAAATATATGTTTTTGCCAAATGCTTTTGTTCGTGGAGAAAACTGATGATTCATGTAAAGTTCATATTATGGGTGGAACTCCGCTTTAAGACTGAACTCAAGGCAGTAAATAAATCATAAACATAATGCCCCCCCCCCCCCCCACACACACACACCTTAATCCACAGTCCAGTGGAAGTTGTCACTTTCGATCCCACACCAGAATATGGATGGCCACTCTTATGCCATCATGTACAGTTTAGGACTAGTGTTGGATGCTAATCCTAAATTGTACATGATGATGGTGGCAAGAGTAGCAGTGAAGGACCAGCAAGTAAAAAGGCTACGTTGGACCAGTCTTCACAACCAATGCAGTGGTGAGGAAGACAGCAGGAGTGTAGAATAAGGTCAGTTTTTTACTCAGTGTTAGATCATACCTTTGAAAAAATGTGCATTGAATCTTCATTAGCTTGGGTGGGCACAGTGTTTAATGTTTTTTGCCCTATGTTGACTGTTAAAGAACTTCAAGTACTTGTAGCCAGGTTCTTGGCTATGATGAACAAGGCATCTTTACAATATCACTGAACTGATATGCCGATTCATCACACTGATTGCCTCCCACTAGTGTAGGGAACAGAGAAGTCAAGGAGCTTCATAGGCGTCTATGTTGGCTGAAGTGGAATGTGGGAAATGCAGTTCAGGAAGTGAACCATGCTGAGGACTTCTATTGACCATTGAACTGCATTTCCCAGAGGAAGATTGCTGGGAGGAGGAGTACAGTACAGCTGCATTTTCCCAGACTGTACAGAGGGATTTAGTCATCAGGGAGCCTGAAGAGTATACATCGCTGTGCAGTATGCACCATCACTGCTGCATAATGGTGGCCTGAGCAGAATCCGGAGTGTTGAGTGTAGAAGTGCCAACAGCCAGAGTCACCTAGATGCAGAGCAGAGAGTGGACTAATTGCTGTGTGTGACCGGATGGTGAGTTGCAATATCATTTGGACTGGTGATCTGCTTCTGTGGGGATGTACTATTTGCTGCTAGAGAAACTGAGCTCTTTAGGAACTGACCATACAGCCATCTAGTATCCTTATTTCTGCCTGCAGGTTTGACCGGAGCTATTATCATGTGCACCAACTGTACAATTGGGCCCCAACGCTAGCTGACTGAACAGTTAGGACTAAATACTGCCCCTTTACAGCTGCTACACACAGAACTTTACTTATTGTCTATGCTAAGAGGTACCTCTTACGGAACATTGCACTATATCCTAGCCATCCTACCAGAGTGCACTCTACACTAGTTATAGTATTATTTTCCACAGTCTAGCCATACAGAACTCTATTCTAAGTCACTTTGGCATAGTGATTTTACTGTCTATCAGACTGCTTCTGAACCTACTTTCTGTATGCTCAGCTATGATCAAAACACCATTTAATCTAACCCATACCAATACATTAGTTAATTTAACACAAAGCAAACTTGTGTCTATTTCCGATACTAATTCACTTTCAAGTTAAAGGTATCCAAACTTGTGTTCCTATAAATGCATACAGTAACTTTCACTCAACCAGGTGTGCCAGAGGGGCTGAGGTTATTCTTGGAGTCGAGGCGCAGAACAGAGAGCTCAAATTACCAAGCTGCTGCTTCAAGGGGAGCACTACATACCACATATATATTAACTTCACTTCACAAATTTTATTGAACGTATTAATTGTAGCGCAAAATATTTTTAATTGAAAAGAATGACAATTGTTTTAATGATATATGGGCATTCAGAATAAATGTTTTAAAATATAGGAGGAGGATAACTTCAGTTTATTTCTTAGCAGACTGAGTAATAGCACCAAAGCAAAACAAGAAACTTACAAAAGGAGAGCTGCTTTTTGCATGATGCTCCCAGGCAAATTTATGTGGCATTTACATATGCATATTACAAGCAAGCACATGCTGGGAGAGATTAAGCACAGCAATACTGCATTGCCTTCAACATAATATAAATTGTATATGTACCGTACTTTAAATAATGCTCATGTTTAATGTCACTCATCATAGTGCATTGTTTACACCAATGTGGTTGTGTCATTTCAGTTCTAGGGGATATAGTTATACTTTATAAATGAATAATTATAATAAGTTTCTGGGTTTTATCATAACAAATTTAGATTAAAAAGTACATGGCATTTCAAGAATAAACCACACAGTTCCTTATAAGTACTAAGCTGCTGAATAGTTAATAACCCAGACACTGCATGGCAAGTTTGAGTTGTCATTTAATAATGTTTATTTCAATAACAATATTTTGTTTTGCACCACAGGACAGATGAGTGTACACTATCACTGTCATTCAAAGGAAAATTGTAACGCAGATTTTTTGTAATACATTCTTACTTTAAGTCTCTTATATGTAAAAATACAATTTTAAAAATTGCTAACAATAAGAACAAACATGTATGTTTTATATTTTAGGAAAAGTCAGCATTACAACTGCACTTTTACTGCATATTCTTTGATTTTAGTCCCTGCAGTCTGCATTAAAAGCAAATGGGATGCTGCACCCAATTTGTAAAGAATGGTGTGTCTGATATACGGCAGGTTGCAGATTCTTGGTGCCTGTATACAGCCTGCTGTGGAACCCAATCAGTAGAGAGAGCTCATAAGAGACCAGAAAGGAGCTCTACCTTTGGCTGAATTAGACATTTTGCTACCTTGTATCAAGAGCACCCTTTAGCTGAGAGCTGAGACCTTTCTGAGAACATTCAGGCCCCATACACATGATAGAATTTATCCGCAGATACGGTTCAGCGGACCGTATCCGCGGATAAATCCTCTCTAAGATTTCAGAGGATTTCAATGCGATGGCGTGTACACACCATCGCATTGAAATCCGCGCTGAAATCCTCTGCCGATGACGTGTCGCGCCGTCGCCGCTATTATGACGCGGCGACGGGCGCGACGCTGTCATATAAGGAATTCCACGCATGCGTCTATTCATTACGGCGCGTGCGGGGAATCCCTTTGGACGGATGGATCCGGTAAGTCTGTACAGACGAGCGGATCCATCCGTTGGAATGGATTCCAGCAGATAGATATTCTGTGCATGTCGACAAATATTTATCTGCTGGAAATCCATTCCAGGGGAGATTTATTTGCGGATAAATATCCGTTGGCGTGTACACACCATAGGATCTATCCGCAGAAACCCATTTGATGGGATTTATCTGCGGATAGATTCTATGGTGTGTATGGGGCCTAAGATGTACACAGACACCACAAAGCTTCATAACCAGTGTGGTTGATTTACTAAATGTGCAGAGTGCAAAATCGGGTGCAGCTCAGCATAGAAACCAATCAGCTTCCAGGTTTGTTTGTTGATTGGCTACCATGCATAGCTGCACACCAGATTTTGCACTCTCCAGTTTTAGTAAATCAACCCAACTGTATTTTCAAACACATAATTATCTTCAAACCAGATATAGAAACCCATTTAAAATTTTGTACAGACTACAAGGACAATGACAAAAAAACTATCCTCACTAAATTCCTGGCAAAATATTGACAAGGAGCTAGATTATAATGACAATGACTCTCTCATCGACCTGAGTAACAAAACTCATAATCCTGTAAAAGAAGAAGAAACATAGTTACCTCTCCAGTGGGAAGGCTAATCTCAATTCCTTTGATAAGTATGGGCACTGACTCTATGTGACACTTCAGATTGTGTCAGATAGTGAGTCACTACAGTTCTTCCTGACTGCCCCTAGACCCTGTAATGACCCAGCATAAAGATATATTAATTGCACATTAGACCAGTATACAAGCAAGTGCAGGTGCTGAAATAATTGATGGATTGCACCTCAGCAGTCAAATAAAAATAGGTTGCCATCACAGCTCAGTCTTCTGCAACAAGAACCTCCCTTATTGACATTTATTCAGCATGTCATATGGTTAAAGTGCAATGGTTCAGAACAACCAGATGCTTCATTTGGCAAGGTAAAATAAAACTCACCAGCCTTTAGATAAAAAAATGTACTCACCCATAGATATGGGTTTGAGAGGAAAAGCCTATTATCAAGCTCTCCTGGAGGGTCTCCCCCTGATGTTGTCAGCACAAGTGCTTCCTTCTCATTTTCTTGAGTCCCCTTCTGGGTCTTTAGCATTACCTGCCCTGGGAAAGGGGATATTCTCCAAATTAGTAGATGCAGGAAGCACCAGCTAATGTGTTTGGATCGTTGCTTAAAGAAGGACTCACCTAAAGAAAATCACTCTCTGTAGAGGAGGCCACAGTAGAAGCCTAACAGGTAAAGTTACCCTTTCTAGGGGATGCTTGGGGTCTGCCACTGTCTGTTAGTTAGGGATAATGTCTGCTCCCCTGAAATCATGATTCACAAAACAAACAATTAAAAAACAGCTAGCCCGCAAAATAAAATAATTACACTGTTTACCAATTTCCATTAAAAACAGAGGTTTTAGTTGCACACATTTATAGTTGGTAAATTTACTTCTGTACAACCATCCTGCCGATACATGGATCAAAATTCAGCCAGGCTCTGCTGAATTTCAATCCATGTATGGCCAACTGTAGTTTAGGTAAACTCACAATGTTATCTTAAAGTGTTAGCAAAAAATAATTTGCAATTGCATACAGAGAAGTCTGAGTATTTTATTCATTATTAAAGTACATAATTAGTGTGTGTACAAACACATACACATGTCTTTTTTTTTTCAATACTTTTTGTTATTGTTTCCATACAAATACAAAACAGAGAATATAAATCCATATTTTACACTTAGTGCATCTTATGTGCATACAAAAAATGTATTACAAAAGCTAAAAATATCCATCAATCCCAACCCTCCCCTCCCCTCCCTCCCTCCTATCTTACTTTTAAAGTGCATACACGTTTTTAATCCTGTTCTTTTCCTTAAATTAAATTGTTCTTTACCAGTCTTTCCTTAACCACTTCCATACCAGGCACTTATGCACCTTCCCGCCCAAGCCAATTTTCAGCTTTCAGCACTGTCGCACTTTGAATGGCAATTGCGCGGTCATGCTACACTGTAGCCAAACAAAATTGGCGTCCTTTTTCCCCCACAAATAGAGCTTTCTTTTGGTGGTATTTGATCACCTCTGCAATTTTTTTTTGTGCAACAACTAAAAAAAGACTGAACATTTTGAAAAAAAATTATGTTGTTATTTTTTTCTGTTAATTTTTTTGTAAATAAGTAAGTTTTCTCTTTCAATTACGGGCACTGATATGGCGGCACTGATGAGATGGCACTGATGGACATCGATGAGGTAGTATTGACGGGCACAGATAAGGTGGCACTGATTGGCGGCGCTGGTATGCGGCACTGATGGGCACACATAGGCGGCACTGATGGGCACACATAGGCGCACTGATGGGCACACATGGGTGGCACTGATGGGCACTCATGGGCGTCACTGATGGGCACTCATGGGTGGCACTGGGCACTCATAGGCAGCACTTATGGGTGGCACTGATGGATATTTATGGGTGGCACAGATGGGCACTCATAGGTGGGCACTGGGCATGGATGGGCACTGTGGGGTGGCACTGATGGACACTGTGGGGTGGCACTGATGGACACTGTTGGGTGGCACTGATGGACACTGTGGGGCGGCACTGATTTACCCATGTTGCCAGTCAGTGCCCATGTGTGGGCACTGATTGGCATCTTTTTTTTCCAGACTTTTTTTTTTCAGACTTTTTTTTTTTCCCCAGATTTTTTTTTTGTTTGCACTTCCCTGGTGGTCCAGTGTGGCGATCCGAGGGGGGGCTGCGCTGATAAACAATCAGCGCGAACCCCCCCTGTCAGGAGAGCTGCCGATCGGCTCTCCTCTACTCGCGTCTGTCAGACGCAAGTGAGGAAGAGCCATCAACGGCTCTTCCTGTTTACATCGTGATCAGCCATGGTTGGACACGGCTGATCATGTGGTAAAGAGTCTCCGTGAGAGACTCTTTACCGAGATCGGTGTTGCGGGGTGTCAGACTGACACCCTGCAACAACGATCGCCGCGATGCGCGCCCCCGGGGGCGCGCAGCGGCTCAGAATCCTGAGGACGTTATATGACGTCCAGTCAGGATTCTACAACCACTTTGCTGACGTCAATATGTCATTGGCGGGCGGCAAGTGGTTAATTAAAGTGAGCGGCCTATTTTACATAACCAGTGCTCCCATATTGCATTACATTTTTTAAGGTTACCACGTCTAATCCATGTTCCCCTCTCCTTCCCTATTGTGCTGTTCATTACATTAAGCCATTCCGCTACTGTGGGTGGTTTTTGTGCTTGCCATTTTAGTGCTATCAGTTTCCTCGCCTGGAACAGACATCTTATAGCTGCTTCTAATATATCCCTCTGCCCCATTCTCTCCTCAATGCATCCTAATAGGCAAACCCTGGCTTCGAGTTCCAGAGTGATTCCAAAGGTTGCATTTATAATGTCCAGAATCTTAACCCAATATCTATGCAATTTTGGGCATTTCCACATCATATGGATGAGGTCCCCTGTATTTTGACATCTGGGACATTTATCATCTGACTTCCATCCAAATCCATATCATTTCTTGGGAGTATAATAAACCCTGTGGAGGAGGAATAAATGGGAGACCCGTTGTGATGGGGCTAGTGAAACTACTGTCCCCAGTTCCAATATCCTGTGCCATACACATGTCTAGGTGTGCTTAAGATAAGTAAACGCAATTATAGAAGTATGTAGGGTAATCCCGACATTGTAGATGTAAACATCAGTGCTGGGACAAGGTTAAACAGTGTACAGTGCAAGGATGGTAAAATGCCACCACTCTTTTGGCAACCCACGCCCCCTTGACCAGCTCCACATTGGATGAAGAATGGAATGGGGCCAATAGTGGTGAACGCCAAAACGTTTGTAATGCCTATGGCATGCAAATAACCACTGAAAACTTTAAAATCTGTGCACAAATATTGGGATAACTGTGACAAAGGAAAAAATATCCCTGAGTAAGTGGTGTCACTAAAATGAAAAAATATCCCTGCATTGGTGGTGTCACCAAAAAAGAAAAAAGGCCAGGAGTCAGTGGTGTCAATGGGAGGAAAAAAATATTACAGAGTCGGTGGTGTCACTAGAAAGAAAAAATGTCTCTGCATTGATTGTGCAAAAACTTTGAGTATGGCCTCAATTAAAGCTGGTGCAAAGAGTATATCAATGTGCCATCATCCAGAATATTTGTCCTAAATGTTTTTAAAATTGTATAGTTTTTTATATTAATAAATATTTTTTATAATATTATTTGTCTTTGCTATCAGTGCCTAGAAAAATCCTAGTCAAATCCCTTGACCAGTGACTATTGATGGGTTAGTTGGGTTTAAGCAGCCTCTACCCTATATTCACCTGGTCCCACTTCCTATCTGCATTGATTGTGTCAACAAAAAGAAAAAATGCCCTAAGTTGGTGGTGTCACTGGAAGCAAAAATGTCTCTGGATTGGTGGTGTCACTGAAAATAAAAAATATCCTTACATCAGTGCTGTTCTTGGAAAAAACACCAGCTCCTCCTCTACCCCAATACAGAACTCTTCACTCAATCCTGACTCCCCATTCTTCACTACAAAGCCCTCCGTTTAGTACAGAGCATCTCCTTCTTCCACCTCTTCCTCTCCAGTACACAGGGCTCCCCTCTTCCTTCTCCCCCAGTACACAAATCCCACCCCCCCCAGTACACAGGGCTTTCCTCTTCCTTCTCACCCAGCACACAATTCCCACCTCCCCCCCCCAGTACACAGGGCTCTCTTCTGTTCCCTCTCCCCAGTACATAGTGCTCCCCTTCTTCCTCTCCCTCAGTACACAAATCCCACCTCTATTTCCCCCAGTACACATAGCCCCCTTCCTCTCCCCACAATACACAGGGCTCCCCCCTCGCTCTGTCCCTAGCACACAGGACCCCTCCCTCTCCCCAGTACACAGAGCCGCCCTTCTCAATCTCCACCCAGTACACAAAGCCCCCTCCTCCTTCTCCCCACAAAACACAGAGCTACCCTCCTCCCTGTCCCCCATTACACAGAGAGCCCCCCTACTTTCAGTGACACTGCAGCCACCCTTGTCAGTGACAGCTGCTGAGGCTCCCGGCACTCCCCCTGATCCTCAATAACATGCCCCTTCTGACACCGCCAACCTTGTCCTGGCCCTGGTAAACATAATTTATTGATATTGGGAAGAACAGCCAAAACAGAACCTCCCAACCCCCTTCCCTGTCACTGTGCCCCCCCTTCTCCAGCAAGTTTCCATCTACATTGTATTCACTTCAGACCTTAGATCAGTGAGGCTCAGAAAGAGCTGTGTCCCAGCGGCTCCTTTTTCTCCTGTGTACATGTAAACATCAGAGCCGAGGAGGCAGCTTTAGTTCGCTCTGCCGTGAGCTAGTGTGACAGGTAGCTGGCGGGGATAGATGCTGGGCGCCAAGAATCCTGTTGTAAAAAAAAACGTTTTTTTTTCTCAACGAGATTCTTGTCAAGCTTGACGAGATTCTTGTCAAGCTTGACGAGATTCTTGTCAAGCTTGACGAGATTCTTGTCAAGCTTTCCTTGCATACACACTGTCGAGACAAAATCTCATCGTTCTCAAACGTGGTGACGTACAACACGTACAACGGCACTATAAAGGAGAAGTTCGATTCCACTGGCACCACCCTTGGGGCTGCTTTTGCTAATCTCGTGTTACCGCGTGTTGGTAAAAGTTTGGTGAGAGACGATTCACGCTTTTCAGTCTTCGTGCTTTTCAGTCTGTTACAGCGTGACGAATGTGCTATCTCTATTACAAATGCTCATTTTACTGAAGGTGCGCTCCCGTCCAGGGGTCAAGTCCTGGGGAAAAAAGTGTGGGAACTCCCACCCAAGATTCACTCCCCCACCAACAAAAAAAAAAATAATACGCTCATATGCATAATTACTAAACCGCATGTTTTTTTTTTTGATACACTGTACCTTAGTAATCCTTTATGTTATCGCCGGAACTTTAGGCAAGTTCTTTGTAAATCCCACGATAACTCACCGCAGACCTCCGCAATGTCTTCTGGGAACAATGACAAAAGCTCCCAGGAGACATGGCGGCATCGAGGAAGTGACGGAATACCCGCACACTACCCGATGAATCCATATACAGGAAGCAGCCAGTAACATAAAGGATTACTAAGGTTCACCTGCCCCTGACAGTGACTAGAGCTGGGCATTGCCGCTTAGTGAAGGATTGGCTCGGGCGGCTTGGCTGCTCTCGGCTGCTCTAGTCCTGCAAAGGGAACTGCGTTCCTGCTGTGAAAGAAGTGCAGGAGCTCCGTTCCCACGCGTTGCCGCAGGACTTGAGCCCTGCTCCCGTCTCATACTTTATTCTGAGCATGCGCATAAGCATACACATGAACGTTTTTCTTGTCGTAAACCAGCCTGACGAGAATCATGACGAGAAAATTGAGACTCCCGATGAGAAAATAGAGACCAGGTTCTCTTTTTTTCTTGTCGAGATTCACGACAGTCTTCTTGTCGAAAAACATACACAGTTTTCTTGCTGGTTTTTGCCAAGAAAACCGGTCGTGTGTACGAGGCATACCGCACTGTTTCCGGGCAAGTTACTAAATTCAGGTGCTGGAACCTGTTCCCCTCTGCGCCTTGATATTAAGGTGGAGGCCTGGAGCAGTGGCTCAAATAGACTCTACATTAATCCAGCCCTGCATATAATACCTATATTTCAGCAGTGTGCAACTTGCCTGTACAACAGAACCAACAGTTGAAATATTCCCTTGTATTGATAGGAAAATGTAGGTTGATTGTTGACCTACACTAACAAAAGGTTAGGATGCCCCTCAGTGTGACAACACTGCCCTGATCAGGAAGTACTTTACGATTTTAATAAGTTCACAATTAATAAGGTAGGCATTAGGTAATGGAACTCCATATGTTCCAGCACCCTAAAAGTAGGACTACCACTGGATCTCACCACCTGAGGTCTTCCACAGTGCAGGCACTTCTTTGTTTTCTATTTGGGGTGGGGTGAGGGATTCTGCTGTCCAGCATGCAAGCATGGAGCAAACTAGTAAGTGATACTTTTGACCATTTTACCATTTTTATTTTTATTTAAATTTTGTTTAAATATGCAGCAAATTATTGTCACCAAAAATTATCTGCTTGGAGCTTCAGAACCTCAAATCACTAACTTAGAATAAGTATACAGATCAAAAAAGTCAGACAACCTTATACATGGGCTTATACTAGGTCAGTGTATAAATATAGGCATGACCATACTTATAAAGTATGCTATTAAGATATATATATATATATATATATATATATATATATATATATATATATATATATATTGTACAGGACGCCATGGCTGGGTCCTGGAAGGACGTTATATTTCCCCTCTGTTTGGACTGTGGTGCCTTTAAGGGAATGCAAAGGGTAAATGCACCTGTCTAAGGAAGTAGTTTAAAGCAGACAGGAAGTGCAGGTGAGAGTGAAGGAGTGTAGGAGAGTCCAATGCATGGTGAATGGTGGACAAGGAAAGCTGTGGAAGCTATGAAAAGCTGTGAAAAGCTGTGAAAGGACTTGGCAGTGTCCTGCCTAAAAACCTGCTACTGAAGGACTTACCTGGAAGGACTGTTTAACTGCGATAGCAGTTCTGAGCTGTACAAGTCGGTGAGACTGTTATTTCTTTTGTTTTTGCTGCTGCTAAGCCATTTAAGTTTAATAAACCTCAGTTTTGATTTAAGAAGCCTGTGTCCTGCGATCAAGCTGGTCCCCCAAACATTACACTGGTGCTCGAATGCGGGCAGGACAGAATAACAGGCATAAGAAGAGAAAAAAAAAAAAAAACTTTTTGTTTTTCCTTTTGCATTGGACTTTATATTGAATTGATATTTAAAGGGACAGTACATTGAATTTATGTCCTGGGTTAAAGCTGCACAAACATTGAAAGTTGAAGCAATGGAGGAGCTAATTAAACAGCTGACCCTGGCTAACATACAAGCGCAAACTTACCACAAAGAGGCGCTGGCTCTGCAGCAAGAAAATACTCGCCTGTTGGTGGCCCAGTTGGCAGCCCAGCAAGCAACCCAGCAAGGGGTTATGCAGGCTCAGGTGACTGCCTTAAAGGAAGCGTTGCAGCAGCTGTCTCAGGTTCAGGAGCCAGCGGCTGTTGCCCCTGGCAACCAGGTGACTGTGAGGGCAAGCCTATTTCTACAGAAATTGTCCCTGAGCGATGATGTAGACTAGAGGCATTTCTTGCTACGTTTGAGAGGACAGCGGAGAGAGAAGGATGGTCTCAGGACCAGTGGGCCGGCCTCATTGCTCCTTTTCTCACTGGAGATCCTCAAAAAGCCTACTTTGACCTGCCACCAGATGATGCTAAAGACTATCAAAAGCTAAAGGCAGAAATTCTGGCTCGTCTGGGGGTGACTACGGCCGTTTGGGCCCAACGTGTACACCAATGGAAATATCGTCCAGATCGGCCACCCCGTTCTCAAATGCATGACCTGGTGCAACTAGTAAAAATATGGCTGCAGCCTGAGGTGTTGTCTGGCCCCCAAATCGTGGAGCGGGTCGTGCTGGACCGATACCTGAGGTCCCTGCCAGATGACCTCCAACGGTGGGTCAGCCATGGAGACCCCAAAACAGCAAACCTCCTTGTTGAGATGGTGGAACGATATACAGTGGTGGAGGACCTGCTCGGACCTACCAAGCGCATAGGGCCTAGTCCGCCACGGCCTGTTCGACCAACTGCTGCCCTTCGAAAGGATGTTCCAAGGAGCCCTGGGACAAACACCCCAGAAGGCCAAGAGTCACCTCCTCGGTGTTCTGTTCCTGTTCGGAGAGGAGGGGATGTACAATGTTGGCGATGTCATTCCTGGGGTCATACCCGGGCACACTGCCCACTGCAAGAGGAGCCCATGGAATGCGGGGTTCTTCAGAGGGGGTCTTTTTGTGCCCATAAAGTGTGCACCACACACCTCGACCTGGATGAGGAAAAGTTTTAGTGTGAAATCCAAGTGAACCACCTCCCTGCCCGGGCTTTGTTGGACTCTGGAAGCATGGTAACCCTGGTTCATCCTAGAGTGATTGGGAAGATCGGTCCGGTAAGAAAAACTTTACGGGTGGTATGCATTCACGGGGACACTAGAGAGTACCCGCTCATCACGTTGTCTATCTCCTCAGCATGTGGCACTGTTACTCAAGAGGTGGGGGTGGTAAAGAACTTGGTGCATGATGTTATAATAGGACGAGACTGTCCATTGTTTCCAAAACTGTGGGAACAAGGAGAACAGTTCAGAGACTGGGGAGAAACTAGCCCCCATGTTCCTGCTGCTGAGAGGGATAACCCTGAACTGCCAAACGTTAATGTGGACCCAGATGAGGAAAATGCTAATGATTGGGTTAATGGTGATGAAAGTAGTGTTGATACTATTGAGGATGTCAAGATATGTGGTCCACAGACCTACCAAAACACTAAGGGGGAGGAGCCTTTCCCATTTCAGGTAATGCTGGGGGAAGAGGATGAGGAAGTGGCCTCTACCCCTGCGCTGCCGGATTTGGGTGTTCCTCAGGGGGCATTTTGGACTGCTCAGATGCAGGACCCCACTTTGGCCCATGCACAGGAACAAGTTGTAGTAGTAAATGGGGTTCCCCAAGAGCCAGGTGCGAATGAGAGGTGGCCACACTTTGCAATATATAATAAATTGCTGTATCGGGTTACCAAGGAGAGAGAAAATGTGGTAGAGCAATTGTTGGTACCCCAACAATATAGACAAAAGGTTCTGGACCTGGCCCATGACGATGTGTTAGGGGGACACCTGGGAGTTGAAAAAACGGAGGCACGGATCACCGACCGGTTTTACTGGCCAGCTCTGAAAGCAGAGGTAAAGAGATACTGTACCTCTTGTCCCACCTGTCAGTTGACCGCTCCGGTGACTCATTTTCGGAGCCCTTTGGTCCCTCTGCCCATAATTGAGGTCCCATTCGAGAAGATAGCCATGGATATAGTGGGTCCCTTGGTAAAGTCAGCTCGAGGTCACTCCTACATATTGGTGATTCTTGACTATGCCACCCGATATCCTGAGGCGCTACCCCTGCGGAATACTTCCTCAAAGGCCATTGCCCGGGAATTATTCCAGATGTTTACACGGACTGGTTTCCCCAAGGAAATACTCACAGACCAGGGTACCCCGTTTATGTCAAGGGTTATGGCCGATGTGTGCAAGCCGGATTAAACAGCTACGCACATCGGTCTACCATTCCCAAACGGACAGGTTGGTGGAACGCTTTAATAAGACCCTTAAGTCTATGCTCAAGAAAGTGGTACAAAGGGATGGGAAAGATTGGGACTGCCTGTTACCAGCTCTCCTGTTTGCTATCCGGGAAGTGCCCCAGGCCTCCATGGGGTTTTCGCCCTTTGAGTTGGTATATGGGCGGAGACCTCGCGGACTTCTTGACGTGGTTAAAGAGGAATGGGAAAGTGAACCTGTTCAGCATAAGAGTGTTCTGGAATATGTCTCCCAAATGCAGGAAAGGATCCAAACCGTGATGCCGCTAGTCAAAGAGCATTTGCAAAAGGCCCAGGAGGCTCAACGACAGGTCTATAACAGGGCTGCTAAAATAAGGCACTTCCAAGTGGGGGATCGAGTAGCGGTGCTAATTCCCACTGTGGAAAGTAAGTTCTTAGCCAGGTGGCAAGGACCCTTTGAAGTTGTGGAAAAAGTGGGAGAGGTCAATTATAGAGTCCACCAGCCAGGCAAGAGGAAACCGTATCAGATATATCATGTCAACTTGTTAAAGCCCTGGACAGACAGGGAACCGGTGACCTCCCTGGCTAGTGCAAGACTTGAGCCACAGGTTGGGGTGGAGAGTGTCCAAGTAGCAAATACCCTATCTAAATACCAAAGTCAGCAGGCAAAGGAGTTCTTGCAGAGAAATAAAGAGAAGTTTTCAGACTTTCTGGGGCTAACTAGTATCATAGAGCATGATATTATCACGGAACCTGGAATCAAAGTTTTTATCAGGCCCTACCGCATCCCTGAGGCTCAAAGGAAGGCCGTTTCAGAGGAAGTAAAGAAGATGCTAGACCTGGAGATCATTGAGGAGTCACAGAGTGAGTGGTCGAGCCCGATTGTGTGTGTACCAAAGCCCAACGGGACTCTGCGATTCTGCAATGATTTCCGGAAACTTAATGAGGTTTCACGGTTTGATGCCTACCCCATGCCCCGGGTAGATGAACTTATTGAGAGACTAGGTCCAGCCAGGTATATCACAACATTAGACCTTACCAAGGGGTATTGGCAAATCCCATTAACTAAGGCTGCTAAAGAGAAAACTGCTTTTTCTACCCCAGAGGGGAGTTTTCAGTACAAATGAATGCCTTTTGGACTGCAAACTGCTCCAGCCACATTCCAGCGAGCAATGGATAGGATTTTACGACCTCATCGGGAGTATGCCTCAGTGTACTTGGACAACATAGTCATTTTTAGAAGAGACTGGGAGTCACACTTGCCCAAAGTCCAGGCAGTACTGGACTCTCTCTGGAAGGAGGGGTTTACAATAAATCCTGAAAAATGTGCTTTGGGAATGGAGGAGGTGAAATACCTGGGCTATATCGTGGGTAGAGGGGTGGTGAAACCTCAAGTCAGCAAGGTAGACGCTATAAAGAGTTGGCCCTGCCCCCTCACAAAAAAGCAGGTACGTGCATTCCTGGGCATGGTGGGATACTACAGGAGGTTCGTACCCAACTTTGCCACATTGGCGGTTCCATTGACCGATCTGACTAAGGGTCGGAAATCGGTCATGGTGGAGTGGAATGCAGACGCTGAGAAGGCTTTTTTGGAGCTTAAGTCAGCACTGTGCCAACACCCTGTCTTGATAGCGCCCAATTTTTCTGAAGAGTTCATTGTCCAAACTGATGCTTCCGATGTAGGATTGGGAGCTGTATTATCACAGGTTGTTCATGGTGAGGAGCACCCAGTAGTCTTCCTCAGTAGGAAGTTGACACCAGCGGAGAAAAACTATGCTATTATTGAAAGAGAGTGTCTGGCCATTAAGTGGGCTCTGGAGTCCCTCAGATATTACCTCTTGGGGAGGAAATTTAGGTTAATTTCTGATCATGCCCCTTTAACGTGGCTGAGGCAAGGTAAAGGGACTAATGCCAGGATTACCAGGTGGTTCCTGGCGCTCCAAGAGTTTAAGTTTATAGTGGAGCATAGGCCCGGGAGACTGCATCAAAATGCAGATGCCCTCTCCCGAGTCCATTGTTTGAGCTCCACTGTTGCCTCCACCTCCTTGGCGTTGGAGCACATGGGGGGGATATGTACAGGACGCCATGGCTGGGTCCTGGAAGGACGTTATATTTCCCCTCTGTTTGGACTGTGGTGCCTTTAAGGGAATGAAAAGGGTAAATGCACCTGTCTAAGGAAGTAGTTTAAAGCAGACAGGAAGTGCAGGTGAGAGTGAAGGAGTGTAGGAGAGTCCAATGCATGGTGAATGGTGGACAAGGAAAGCTGTGGAAGCTATGAAAAGCTGTGAAAAGCTGTGAAAGGACTTGGCAGTGTCCTGCCTAAAAACCTGCTACTGAAGGACTTACCTGGGAGGACTGTTTAACTGCGATAGCAGTTCTGAGCTGTACAAGTCGGTGAGACTGTTATTTCTTTTGTTTTTGCTGCTGCTAAGCCATCAATTTTGATTTAAGAAGCCTGTGTCCTGCGATCAAGCTGGTCCCCCAAACATTACAATATATATATATATATATATATATATATATATATATATATATATATATATATATATATATATTCTTGTATTTTAGGAAATACAGTGTGCACAAATGTACAAACAAACTCACACCTATTAAATGAAAGATGCAATATTTTACATTTGGTACCTTTTAATATAGTTGTATGAAAGCGAATTTTCTTTTTATTATTACTCAGAGTTGCCTCAGATTCTTTAGGTTTTAACAAAATAAAAGGAGAATGGAAATCCTGCTAGAATGTCAGATTCTGATGGCAAAGAGTTAGACTGAACGTAAATTTTGCATTATAAAGAGATGATTTGAGCAAGCAAAGCTCAATTCAAAATTAATTTGATCCACTTGAGGAAAGAGAACACTTAACTCCTCCTAAACTGAAATATATAAATCTTGTGTCCTCAGAATGCATTGCTCGGCTGAGAGCTGGATCAATGCCGTACCTGCACTTTTTAGAGCACTTGGAAGTGTAAATGTCTACAAAATGTCCAATTAGGCTGACAAATGTACAGAAACACTAATAAACCAAAGTGTGTCAAAGGAGCAGAAAAATAGCTGGATGAAGTAGAGCAATGGAAATATTACACTAGATTCTTGCATAGGAGAAAGTCTCTATACAATATATTCTGTATAAAAGTGTATCCACATATAGAAGTTCCCAGAGACACTGGCTTAATACAGTATATGTATTTCAGTGGTAATCAGTCCAGTGTATTCACCCTTTCAATTGTAATTTTGCAGCAGGGAGAAAATGTAGAGATGCAACTGCCACTTGGCTGTCCAAAAAAGTAAAATTGTTTCCAAATAAAGCAAAGTTAATTTCTCCAGTTTTCTTTTCTTTTGACCCTAATGATTTGGATACATTTGCTTTATTTGATGAGTTATATTGTACAACTTATTGCAACAGTGTATGCATGGAGGAGCTGACAAAGGGAGTGCAAGGTGTACCTACAAGGAGAATAGACACACAAGGGTTTATTTACTAAAAGCAAATAGACTGTGCACTTTGCAAAATGCCATTGCACTCTGCAAGAGGAGTTGCTCCAGAGCTTAGTAAATGAGCAGAAGCTCTGCTGACTTCAATCATGTGCAAGCAAAAAAAAATGTTTTTATTTTCCTGGCATGTGATTGGGTAATCTTTGCAAAGTGAAGCTTTGCCTCATTTACTAAGCTCTAGAGCAACTGCACTTTGCAAAGTGCACAGCCTATGAATATGTCACATTGTCATTCCGCAATAAGATTTATTGGGATAATTTTGGTGATATTATTGACATTTTTTCCCCTTAAAATCAGGGGAAAATCGTGGGTGCCCATTATACGCCGATCCTGTCTTTGTCGGCTGTCTCAGAGCGCCGCCGACAAAGACTGCAAAAAAAAAAAAAAAAAAAACTTAACCCAACCCTTCATTACTCAATACAAAACAAACTCAAAAGTTTCTGGTGGAGTTGGACTTAAAGGGTTAGATTTTGGGGATAAGGATAACTTTAAGCTCTAGCTTTAAAAAAAAAAATCCTTTCATGGTAAAAAAAATTAAATACCAGCTTATGCTGCGCAGCTTACCTCCCATTTAGCACTGTCCCCTAAAAACTCAAATTCCAGTTTTGCTCGTCTTCCACTAATCCTAGTGTCATTTAATTCACTTCCTGTGAGCCTAGGTTGTCATGAACCTTACCCTCTTGGCAGTATATAAATATGCCAGCCTGGGCTCACTGATAAATGCTGCAGACTACATTGCGTAGCTTACTGTTACTCCAACATTTTAGGTACCAGTAGTCCGCAAGGCACCCATATTACAATGAAGTTTTATAAACATGGACATTTGGTTGAACATTTGTGTTTATACCATGAGGAATGTCAGAGAAGGTACTTGCAAATAAACTCTAAGGCCCCGTACACACGACCGAGTTTCTCTGCAGAATTCAGCCAGAAACTCGATCGGAGCCGTATTCTGCCGAGAAACCCGGTCGTGTGTACACTTTTGGCCGAGGAAACCGACGAGGATCTCGTCGGGCCAAATAGAGAACATGTTCTCTATTTCCTCGTTAGTCAATGAGGAAACTTGGCTCGCCTAGATCCTCGGTGGCTTCACAAGAGACTCAACGAGCAAAACGATGTGTTTTGCCCGTCGAGTTTCTCGGACGTGTGTACGGGACCTCATGCTAGGCTATCTTAGGGAAGGCATAGTGATTGCACAGTTTTCAGATTTTGTGAGCATGTCTGATGATATTTATGATATTTTATTCCAGAAAGGTTTTGATTAGTGATTACTAATCTCTACATTTACAGGCATCCACGATCTAAGACTAACCTATCTAGTCCCACGCTGAGCCACCAATGGCTGCTTTGCTGTGGAAGCGGGTGCAGAGGAGGCAGCTGACAATGCAAGCCCCATAGTAACTCTATGGGTGACGTTACTTACCATTCATTTCACAGCCATTGTTGGCTGTCTCCTCTGCAGAGCTTCCACCGCTGGAGACCGGACAGGAGTGGCTTCAGAAAAGGTATGTATACTTTATGTATACTATATCTTCTTTACAGGGCTAGATTGGTTAGTTTTAGATCGTGGATGCCCATAGATGTAGTGATTTTAGTGTTAGAGTGGTAATTTTTTTAATTAAAATAATAAAAAGGTTATACAGTGGAACCTCGGATTGCAAGTAACGCGGTTAACGAGCGTTTCGCAATACGAGCACTGTATTTAAAAAAATCCTAACTCGTTTTGCGAGTGTTGTCTTGCAAACGAGCAGGATTCAGGCCAAAGCGGTGTGTTCGAGGTGAGGGGGCGCCGGTGCCGAGCGTAGCCGAATGGCACCGTTCGGTTATGCTTGGAAAGACACTGAAATACTCCATTCCCGAGGTTTGCAGAGGTCAACCGAGTTGTCCTCAGGCCTTCCTGGCCGTTTCCAAGGCTCTCCGGCGCCCCCCACCTCTGGCCGCATGCGGTATTGCATGCCATTGAAGTCAATGCTGAACAAATAATTTTAGTTTCGATTGACTTCAATGGGGAAACTCACTTTGATATGCGAGTACTTTGGATTACAAGCATTCTCCTGGAACGGATTATGCTCGTAATCCAAGGTTCCACTGTACTCACCTACTGCAAAGTTATTGCACAGAGCAGCTCAAAACATCCTCTTCTGGGGTCCCCTGCGGGCTATAATTGCTCATACTCTTCTTTATGTGCCCCTAGAGAAAGCCACTTGCTATGGGGACATGCAGTGTGTGCTTGCACCTTAGCTGTGTGTGTCTAAGGAGCCGCTCTCCATAGACCCACACAGTGGGACTTAGCCCACCCCACTTCCTCCTCAATGCATTTGATTGACAGCAGTAGGAGTCAATGGCTCCTGCTGCTGGCCGAGTCCCTGTGAGAAGAGAATAAGAGAAGTGTTGCAGCCATGAACAGCGCTGAACCTCTTCTCCCCTCTCTTCCCCTTCAAACAAAAGAAGGAGGACAGAAAGCAATAAAACATGTTTTACTTTATTGCAGGGAATGTATTAAGGTATAAAAAAAAAAACGTTTTGCCATTAGAACTACTGTAAACTATCTGCCTGTAAAATTCAGACAGGAGCTTACTAGGCTTACTTGTTATAAGGCTGATATTCTCCTTGGTTGTCTCTCCACTGAGTCACCAGCAATATTGTGCAGTGCCGCTGGCTCTCATGAAAGAGACAGCTAGCATTCAACCTGTCCTAAATCAGTATTGACCCCAAAAGCAAAAATGCAATATATTGCAGTCTAACAAATTCTATAAGTGATGACTATATTCAGTTTCCTTTTCAGGCTTTCCTTCTTTTATGTTTACCTGGTGATCCAGCCAGTAAGTCTGTTGTTTTTAAACAAAATGAACGCTTTTGCAGATATATAATTTAGAGTGTTGAGACAAACCAATTACCACTGACTGGCATGCTTACATTAATTCTCCCAGAAGGGAAAATACTGTTGCTGTAACTCATTGTGCAACTGCAATGTGAGCTGGAGTTTGGCTGCAATTTATTTGTGTTTCTAACTGTCCCCTTCCCCAAGATTACCCATGCTGCTTACCAAAGGGGGCCCTGTACTCTTTCATCCAGTGTGGGGGAACTCTAATAAAGGAGGTGTATTACTGGCCAGATTACCAGGCAAAAACTGAAGAAAAAGCCTACAAAATAAGACAAATGCTGCCACAGCATCTAAAGATTAGTAACCAGCAATATATTGCTTTTTTGCTTTTGGGTTTAATACCACTTGAAGTCAGTTTGACCCACTCCAAGTATAATCATAATGTTTAATAAATATAATAATAAATATAATAATGGAATTCATGCTAGCCAAAGATAGAAGAACTTGCAATCAGTACAAGATGTAGTTTATGTAAGCTTTTCTCATCTCTTCCATATACACTCACCGGCCACTTTATTAGGTACACATGTTCAAATGCTTGGTAATACAAATTGCTAATTAGTCAATCAATTGGCAGCAACTCAATGCATTTAGGCAGCTGGACGTGGTGACGACGACTTGGGAAAAAAGGTGAAACTTTGAACGTGGCATAGTTGTTGGTGCCAGATGAGCTGGTCTGAGTATTTCAAAAACTGCTGATCTCCTGGGATTTTTCTAGGCTTTACAGAGGTGGTCCGAAAATTTTAAAATATCCAGTGGGTGGCAGTTGTGTGGAGGAAAATGCCTTGTTGATGTCAGAGGTCAGAGTAGAATGGGCAGACTTGTTCGAGCTGATAGAAAGGCAACATTAACTCAAATAAACACTCATTACAACCAAGGTTTGCATAATACCATCTCTGAACACACAACACATCGGACAGTGAAGCCAAAGGGCTACAGCAGCAGAAGATCACACTGGGTGCCACTCCTGTCAGCTAAGAACAAGGAACTGAGGCTACAATTCGCACAGACTCACCAAAAAAGGACAATAGAAGATTGGAAAAACATTGTCTGGTCTGATGAGTCTCAATTTCAGCTGCGACATTCAGATGGTTGGGTCAGAATTTGGCATAAACAACATGAAAACATGGATCCATCCTGCCTTGTATCAATGGTTCATGCTGGTGGTGGTGGTGTAATGGTGTGGGGGATATTTTCTTGGCACACCTTGGGCCCCTTAGTACCAATAAAGCATCGTTTAAACGCCACAGCCTACATGAGTATTGTTGCTGACCATGTCCATCCCTTTATGACTACAGTGTACCCATCTTCTGATGGATACTTCCAGTGGGAGAATGTCACAAAGCTCAAATCATCTCTGGTTTCTTGAACATGACAATGAGGTCACTGTACTCCAAAGGCCTTCACAGTCACCAGATCTCATCCAGTAGAGCAACTTTGCGATGATGTGGAATGAGAGATTTGCACCATGGATGTGCAGCCGACAAATCTGCAGCAACTGCGTGATGCTATCATGTCAATATGGACCAAAACATCTGAGGAATTTTTCCAACATCTTGTTGAATCTCTGCCATGAAGAATTGAGACAGTTCTGAAGGCAAAAGGGGGTCCAACCTGGCACTAGCAAGGTGTACCTAATAAAGTGGTCGGTGAGTGTATATTAGTAGACCGAATGCATTTTTGTCCGAATTTCAGGTATTTTCGTTATCGTTTTAACAAACGATAACGAAAGCACAGAAAACAAAAAACGAAAGATCCGACATAAACAAATGCTTTATTTTTGTTTTCGTGGCGATTGAATGTGCCTAACCTTAACTCTATTAGTCCAATATTATTCTACATAAAGAGAAAAGATTCGACATTATAGAGACATGAAGAAGAATCTACATAGAGAGAAAAGATTCGACATAGAGAGAAAAGATTCGACATAGAGAGAAAAGTTTCGACATAGAGAGAAAAGATTTGACATAGAGAGAAAAGATTCGACATAGAGAGAAAAGATTCGACATAGAGAGACATGAAGATTCGACGAAGTAGCTAAAAACATACGATCGTAGCAAGCGGACATTAATGGTGAAATGCTCTGCCCATAGGCTATAGAAGAATTCTAATGTTGGTTGACTACTAATAATAATTAATAAATATAATTATTATTAGTCATACAACATTAGAATTCTTCTATAGCTTGTAGGCGGAACATTCGACCGGAAATGCATCATACAGTTTCGTTGCTCCGTCTAATCTTTTTTTTTTTTTTTAAGATTCCGTCAAATCTTTTTTTTTTTTTTTTTTAAAACATTCGACAGACACCATAAGCCTTCAATGACAGGTTCGACCTTAATTAATTTGGATTTTCGGGCCAATGCATTTTTTTAACGAAAAAAATAAATAAATCAAAACGATTTTCGGGAGTAACTAAATAAATGTATTTTTCGGACAAAAAAGAAATTCCGAAACAAAATATTTCAGTGTGCACATGTCTATATATTAGTGCTGAACTGATGTCAGTAATCTGCTAATTGTTATAGAATGAGACACAAATTCAAAGCAACATTTCAGTTAAAGAGGTTGCGAAGCTTTGTGTTTTTTCACCTTACCTACCTGAGCCACGAATATCCGTGGGCACGACCCTGCATTGCTTTCCCCCAGCTCTTCATTGGATGATTGATAGCAGCGCAGCCATTGGCTCCCGCTGCTGTCCATTAAATCAATGATGCGGCACGCCGGGGTGGCGGGCCAAGTGATACACCAACTGTATCACACGGGATCGTGCCCGCAAGCTAGCCCCCTTGGGAGAGTGCTTCCCAGAGGGGGGTTAGCTCTTGTGGGGAGGAGCCGAGACACCCGCCGAGGGACCCCAGAAGACGAGGATCGGGGCCACTCTGTGCAAAACGAACTGCACAGTGGAGGTAAGTATGGTATGTTTGTTGTTTTAAAAAAAAATAAACCTTTACAACCCCTTTAAACAAAATAAAACAACTAGAAACTATTATTATTCTTCCTCTGTATTTTTTATTAGTCTAATACAGTTTTTTTTACCTTTCCTCATTGTAGAAAGCATAGTAGCCATGAGATATTTGCCTAAAAGTTCACTTCACCTGCTACGGTTACCACATAAACAGTGGTTCCAGTGTAATAAACCATTAGGAAAGAGGTAAAAAAAAGCTTTGTTATAATTTCCCCAAACTATTTTCACTTAGCACTCAATAAAAGTAAAATTAAATTATTGTCATGACCTTTTTAAATTGTGCAAAGGAAAATCAATACCTCTTCTAGAATGATTCGGTGAGATTGGAACATGCCTCCTTTTGTGTTCCCGTTGTAGAAGACAGGTGAAACCTAATTATTGTCAATCATGTCATACTAAAGAAAAAAAAGCATGTGTGACGAGCCCTGCAATAGCTGCTGGACATTTGTAAATGAAATAAAAGGCGTAGTAGGTGCAGTATTTCTACAAATGGAGGAAGGGGTTTTGGCCAAACTCTAACAAAGAAAGATCCACAAGCTCATGAGCTAAACATTTGTGATTGGATCTGCCAGTCACTTACTGTGCAGCTAATGTGGGTCTGTCAGCAAGCCCTAGAAGAATTGGTGACTGGCTGTCTGCCAGACACCTTCCAATAAGATTTGCAGCCCACAAATAACCTTTTTCTTTTTCTTTTAGTTTAAGGTCATCTACAAGCAAGTCCGGACGATGGTTAGAAGGAGTCTGAAAGCATCCAATTCCAATATTCACTGTGGCAGACGAGTGAAATAGGTGGAATTCAGTTAATAGATTGGAAACACGTTTCTCAAACATCATTATCCTTCTAATTGTTTTTACTTAAACTGAACTCCGTGTTAATGTTTTATAGTATCTTGAAATGCTGCTTAAAAAAAGACATTACATTGATTTATGGGAATCATTTGAATTTTTTTCCCTTGTAATAACTGCACAGTCTCCCTCGGTATCCAAGTAAATATTGATGTAGTCTCTAAATCAAATATGCCTTACAAGTTAATACAAATAATTGTCCCATTAACAAAAATTGGATGGATATAAATCAGAATTCTATTCTTTTTAGTTTCTTTTAGAGATTTGCTTCAGGACTTTTTTTTCTGTTTATTATCATTTGCTGTCAGAGGTATGGTAGTACGGTTCATTTGCAAAAAAATAGGTTTGTCAATGTAAATTCTCTTTTTACACAAATGCATAGATTCACAGGAAGTTCGAGAGGAAGGTGCTTCCTTTCACTAGTGTATTGGGTTATTTGAGGCCTTTCAATACACACGGGTAAAAAAAATGACATTGTTTAAATTCATGTCCTCTTTCTCTCTCCAGCTTAAAAACATGTCCCAGATCTGTCTTTTCTCACAAATGATAGAGCTAAAATGTTAGTGTATGCTGTCATCATACATGGGCTTTACTTCTGAACTCCTCTCCAGTGTGACTACCAATGAACAGAATGACACCAATCAAGGTGATTGTGAACTCAGTTGAGTTATCCAGTTCTCTTCTTGACACTCAAGTGCTGCTCCTCTTTGCTAGTCTCTCCACTGACCACCAAAAAAACAGGCAATTCAGTTTAACTTATATTTTTCTAAAACCTGCAAAGTTCTCACCAGCCCAGGTCCTCCTTGAATCTTCTCAATAATTTCCATTCAATCCAAATGGCAATCTTTTCTCCATACTGTACATAGTCTTCATCTCCAATTCCTTTAATAAAATATGTTATTCAAGACATCTCCCAAGCCTCACTCGCTTTTTTTTAAAATTTCTTTACACATGATGTTTTGCACTTTTCCAAATTTTTAATTGCACTGGTAAAGTTGAAGTTTATTCTGTTTATATTTTGCCTTCCCTGATTTCTCCTTTCCTCTCTAATCATTGTACTAAGGAATAGTTTACTGTAAATAAAACCTGTTTTCATTACAAACTGTGACAGACCCAACCAGGACAGAGGCTTTTGGAGGGCCCTGCAGGCTAGCCTCTTGCCTACTGACTGTAGGCACTTGCTTTTAAAGGAACCCTACACTTTTGGAGGTACGTGACTGGGGGACCCTTGGAGTGGTCTTGCTTCGGATTCAAGTCCATGTTTCCCCAAAAAACATGGACTCTGGGAACTGGAGGACCCATATACATATTTGGGGTCTCTGGGCCCAAACCAGCAATGACTGCTTTAGATTGTGATACTCAGATCAGATGTTAATATCATCCGCTCAAAGCCACCTGACTCTGGGGCCTCCTGATATAATCTGTTAGGTGTTATATGTTAAGTGTATTTCTCCTATTGTGTGCATTCCCATTGTTAATTGTGTTAATTGTGTTGATTGAGTCGCCTATTGTTACTGTCAGTCTGCTAGTATTGTGTACACTTCACATTGTTACCCAGCTATTGTGGTATGTTATATATTAGATTACTGTTTAATTAAGATCACTGTTGCTAGCTGGATTGGTGTTTGAAGTTTACATTGTCATGCTAGTATCCTCAAGATGGGAATGTCCTCCTCTGGGGTATAAAGCATGTGTCTAAGTTTCAATAAACAGACATTCCTTTGGTTCTATCCAATCTTGTCTGTGTATGATGCTTGGGGTAAAAAGGCTATTAGCTCTCGGTATCCTGGAGCATTTTGGAGGGCAGGAGGCCCTGTTTCACGGAAGGAAGCGGAAACATTATTTTAGACCTGGTGATGTAATCTCTGTGATTCTCTGTGCAATGCAGGTGATCATGACTGGTGGGAGGGGCCAGTTGGGTGCTTTACTGGGTGGATGCAACACTGGGCTTCCACTTGGGAGGAGTTTTGCAAAAATCAAAATGCCTTGGTTTGTGGAGGTCAGATTGGAGGTGAAGGCATTCCTAGGCAGGCTGCATTTGCATGCAAATTGCCCTAGGTAACACCCCCATTTGATGCTGAAAGACTGAAAAACTGAAATGCAGTAAATGCAATGGACCAGGATGGACCAGGGATATTATTGCTAAGAAGGAAAGGATTAGATGCATGTCCTCCAGCCAGGAAATGAGACGAGCTCTGTCTGATTTGCTGTAGCTTTCTAAGCACGCTGTGAGAAGCTTACAGTGTGTAGTGAAATCGGAGTGAGCAATTTCAGGAGAGGAGCCTGTGCAACTGTGCAAGCGTTCAGCTGTAAAGCCTCACTCCTGATTTGAAAAGTTCCTATTGAAATGTTACTTTTTTGTTTTTGGGAAGCCAGGTACTGATAGTTTTTAAATGTCTGTTTGACAACTCATCTCTGCATAGCGGCTAATTGCACACTAGGAGATCACTCGGTTGCCTGCTGCGTTCCCTATAGTGTAAAGAACATCTCAGATTGCACTCAACAGATGGGCCTTACCTCTACCCCCCAGTAACATCTCTTTATGTAGATCGGCCTATTATATGTTTTATCTGGCCAGGAACTGCAGGAGAAAGGGCAAATTGGGCACCAGCACGTCTCATCAGAGCCTATTAGTATACCAGTCTGAAACTGAGAACCTTAATATACAGTAAAGTCACCCCCGCACAAAGCATGACTACACATATTACAAACAAAGACTTGGAGAAATGCTTGATGTGGGAATCGCCTGAATGTTACAAACCTGAGAAATGGAGGGACACATACATTTCTTTGACATCCTAGTGAAAATCAAATGATAAAATTAGAGCAGGTGACTGAGCCACATGACAAGTAAATGCAGGCACTTTTTTTATTAATACTCTATGTATGTAGTCCATAATTGTGGACAACTGCAGTAAGTGTTATATATTTAATGAAAAACACAAATAAACAAATAAAAAAATAATAAATCAATTACTCAAAAAAACAATTAACACTATGTACAACAGCAGCATCCACAAATATTCCCAATACCTTGGTGTACATAAAAATAGTTTAAAGTGTTGTCCTATTGTATGCTTCTAATAACAATCAGAGTAAATGATCAGTCCATCCATATACAAGGTGTCAGTGCACAAATCCATCAATAAATAATACATCCATGGGTGCTCTTATTAACACAAAATTCCACCACAAGTGCTATGGACACCTCCACCTTTCAGATACGCTTGCCTGATTTTTTGACCCACAAAAGCTAAGGTCAAGCACGCTGATAATATGAATCCCCTTGGCTAGTGGTTCCAAACAGCTTTACTGTCTTGATAAATTCTGCTCTCATCCAAAAGAGGGACACTATCCCATCCACACAATTTCTCCTTTCCTCACTGGCAAGAACTCAGTAAGAAGGAAAAAAAGGAGAAAAGTCCCATGGTGCAGTAGATTCAAATCTGTTTATTTAAAATAACTAAAATAAACTCACAAGCTTCAGAAATCAAAAGAGCAGTCAGATAAAACAAAAAAACATCCACTGACCACATGATGATGTTGCCGCTAAAGACCCCAACCTCTTTGCCCTGAACCCCATTCATCAGGGTGACCAGGACTGTGCTATAGCCACCAATATGACACATGGAGGCTCCTACCCCTCCCCAATAAAACCATGTGTGCCCCCAAGAATAAATCAAAAAGTGTTCTCAAAAAGACCCAACATGTTTTGCTCAAATATCGAGCTTCATCAGGGGTGTGAAAACAAAAATTAGATAAGCACCAATATGAAATAATGTAAAATGAAGTGCAAGCTAAACCCAAAATGGTGACTTTTTGTATTGTCCTCCTATATATAAGCAATGATCTAAGATGGCCACCACTCTCATTGCACAATTACATCCCCATTCACGCTTCAGGATGATGTCATAGCGCACATAGCATCGTGACGTCATGAAACCTACTCATGTGCAGTAAAATCTACCATTGTCACCATTTAGAGGACAATGGAGAGAAGACAATGTCAGGCTAAAGGATATTAATAACACCACAGTACCAAAAGATCCTGTTGGCAAACTATCAAAAACATCCTTTACAAATAGCCTAATAATCTAAAGATGCAAGTGTACTCTTTGGTCAATGTTTACAATTTGATGAGTTTTTGCATCTGAAAATATTTTAACCAACAATATTGCACTGCCAAATGTTTTCGTCTATATATAAATGTACAGTATGTATATTTCATACATAAATATGTGTGAAACTGAGACTTCAGGCAACATGTCTCAGAACCACTCAATTGCACATGAAAGGTAGATGGGTGAAGCCCTCATTATGACCATGAGGAGAATGCAATGTCAAACGAAATATCCATCTGGCGTCAAGTTTTAACAATTTCTTATCTAGATGTCCTTTTCTCTGTTCAAGATGGTATTCTGCTCTACTGTTGTGCTTCTGCCATATGTGTCTTAAAATGTTCAAAGACTCGACATCTAAATTGACAAACTGTCTTGCCCACATATAATAGTGGTTAGGAGCACTTAGCCGTATATATTACCCCCTTTAATCTACTCTTGGGATTTACAAATGCTTTTACTGTGGGTATATATGTGCATGCTTTGTAATGCCCACACCAGAAACTCCCTAGGGTCATTCTGGTAGCCAGGTGGGGGGGGGGGGGGGGTCACATGTGATGGTGGGTTTCTTTCTAGATGACTATGCACTTTTAAGTCTCTTAGATTCTTCCCCTTCCTATAAACAATCATTGGGTTATTGGGAAGTATCTTAGATAGGTATTTGTCATCATGGAGGGCATCCCAATACCTTCTAATGATGTTGAAAATCTTGTCAGACTGATTGGAATGTCTTCCTATTATCTGTATGCATTCCTGGGCTTCATCTTTAGACCTCCTAGGACCCAGTAGGGATTCTCTAGGAATACTCTTAACTTTTTCATAAGATCTCATTAAAACCCACATGCCATAACCTATGCTTTGGAAACATTGAAATAGCTGAGTACTCTCCGTTTTAAAGGCTGCCTCTGTTTTATGATTCATTTGAGCTTGCATAAATGGTCTAAAGATGATGCCCAGGTAGGCATGTGAATCATAGGAACATTTTCTAATCAGTCTGGTCAGATTTTTAACATCATTAGAAGGTATTGGAAAATCCTCCGTGATGACAAAGACTTATCTAAGATACTTCCCAAGAACCCTATGATTACTAATAGTAGGGGGGAGGATCTAAGAGGCGTATTAGTGCATAGTCATCTAGAAAGAAATCCTGCATCGAATGTGACCCCCACCTGGCTATTAGAATGACCCTTGGGGAGTTTCTGGTGTGGGCATTGCAAAGCATGCAAGTATATACCCACAGTAAAATAATTTATAATTACAGTTGCATTTGCCGCATTGGGAAGAAGTATTTATTTTAGTAAGGGTTTTGTGAGTTTATTTTCTCCATGATATTTAACCACTTACCCCCCGGAACATATTGCTGCCTAAAGACCAGAGTACTTTTTGCGATTCGGGACTGCGTCGCTTTAACAGACAATTGCGCGGTCGTGCGACGTGGCTCCCAAACAAAATTGGCGTCCTTTTTTTCCCACAAATAGAGCTTTCTTTTGGTGGTATTTGATCACCTCTGCGTTTTTTATTTTTTGCGCTATAAACAAAAATAGAGCGACAATTTTGAAAAAAATGAATATTTTTTACTTTTTGCTGTAATAAATATCCCCCAAAAATATATAAAAAAACATTTTTTTTCCTCAGTTTAGGCCGATACGTATTCTTCTACATATTTTTCATAAAAAAAATCGCAATAAGCGTTTATTGATTGGTTTGCGCAAAAGTTATAGCGTTTACAAAATAGGGGGTATTTTTATGGCATTTTTATTAATATTTTTTTTACTAGTAATGGCGGCGATCAGCGATTTTTTTTTCGGTATTGCGACATTATGGCGGACACTTCGGACATTTTTGACACATTTTTGGGACCATTGGCATTTTTATAGCGATCAGTGCTATAAAAATGCATTAGATTACTATAAAAATGCCACTGGCAGTGAAGGGGTTAACACTAGGGGGCGGGGAAGGGGTTAAGTATGCCTGGGTGTGTTCTTACTGTGGGGGGGGGGGGGGGTGGCCTCACTAGGGGAAACACTGATCTTCTGTTCATACATTGTATGAACAGAAAATCAGCATTTCCCCTGCTGACAGGAACGAGAGCTGTGTGTTTACACACACAGCTCCCGTTCCCCGCTCTGTACCGAGCGATCGCGTGTGCCCGGCGGCGATCGCGCCCGCCGGGCACACGCACGGGAGTCGGGGGCGAGCGGGGGGCGCGCGCACGCGCCCCCTAGTGGCGGCTATACGATAGGACGTATAGCTACGGGCTCTCGCCCAGGAGAACCGACCTGCCGCCGTATAATGACGGTGCGCGGTCGGCTACTAGTTAACAGCATCCCAGTCACCAACTGGGTACCCCCCTCAGGGATTGGCTGGACCCTGATCAATATTCAGGCTGGTCATTTGAATTCTCCCTCCTTAACCTCTAGAAACTTCTTCTAGAGGCAGGGAAAAGTAATCAAACTTCCAGACTGTGAAACCCTAAATAGATCAGACCAAACAATCACTGCTCCCCTGATTACAAAAGAAGCCAAAACCTAAATTTACTTAGCAGCCTAACTAGGGCGGTGCTACATCTACACTTTAAAACACCTTAAAATTCACCTCTTTAGGCAATCACATACTGTGATGTTCTCTTTAATTACTGGCTTCCTCCTTCAAATATATTTTTCCAGGCAAATTTATGTTTGTATAATTGACAACATGTATGTGTTTGTGCTATTTATGTTATTCACCTTTGTTTGTACCACTCAGGGGACAATATGGTGCTATATACAGCATATCAATAATATTGCTATTAAATAATATATTGGTTGAGGCTGTTTTTCTACTCCATCGAAAACAAAAACTGAGACCACAGGTTAATCTCTCCATTTTGGCCACATCTGGTTATGCCTTTTATGCTTTGAGAAACATCTTTACACACAGAATGGCTCTGAGCTAAGATTGTAAGTAGCCTGCGTTGCCTGTTTCTTGACAGCCAGATTACATGGATTGTATGTGAATTTTTAAAACTGCAAATTCTTCAGTCATAACCATTGGTAGCAATCTGACAAAAGTCAGTTTTTGGCAGAGATTTTAAACAACTTTATTCTGCAGTTAAACCTTTTCATGTAAGGTTACTTTAGTGCTACAGAAAATTATCAGGACTTCTACAGGCCTCATTCGATTATAACCATGCCAAGTGAACTGATTTCTGATAAATTGTACACATTGCTAATATAAGTGGTTACATAGGAATGAAATTCCGAGTAGAAACAGAGGTAGAAACAGATAGATGGTGAACAAAAAATGTAGCGCTAAAAATACAATCTGAGATGCCAAGTGGGGCACCGACATTAAATGGTGCAAGTGCACATCTTGGCATCTCACATTGTATTTTTAGCGCTACACTTTTTGTTCACCATTTACTAAGCTTTGTTTGATTGTATGTAGCAGCTTACCTTTTGTTTTAGTTAGCGCAGTTTTTTCCCTATTTTGCTATTTTTGTTCAGAAACAGATAGATGACAAGGTCACAAAAGCAAGAGAAAGACTCCACGACATGGAGAGACAACAACCCTCACAAGAAGCTATGGTAGGGAAAATGCAAAAATATGGCTGGACCTATAAGTTTACTTTATTAGTGCGTTCAGGTTCTTAGGCAGGCAGCTTCTACACCCCAGAGGATAAGAGGATGCTCTCCTCAAATTGTAGTGTAATATACCATAAATAGATAAACACGCCATTGCCGAAAGGTTCAGATATGACTTTATTCCAATAAAGGTCAGGGAGACAATGGAGAGACAAAAACAAGAAGCTATTACTTGCCAAGGACAAAAAAGAATAATTATAATTTTTAGAATTTTTTTAAGATTTAGGTTTGAACTGATGCAATTTCACATTTGGGCACTCCTATTCATTCATAACTACGGACAAAAAAGATACAACGGAACCGACAATAATAGGTGTCAAGGCTTAAATGTTTTCTATACATAGGTATCCTATGTGGTCTAGGACTTATTGATGACTATTGACAGTAGAGCTTTTTTCTACTTTACAATTCACACGGTCGTTTTTTGTGATGAAAAAAAACGACGTTTTAAAAAACTTAATTTAAAATGATCGTGTGTGGGCTTTACGTCGTTTTTTTGTCTTCTGAAAAACGACCCAAAAAAATTCGAACCTGCTTAAATTTTTTATGTCGTTTTTCAAAATGTCGTTTTTTGTGTCATAAAAAATGATCGTGTGTGGACTAAAACGATGTTTAAAACAACGTTTTTAAACCCGCGCATGCTCAGAAGCAAGTTATGACGCAAGCTTGAATGGAACAGAGTGCCGTCGTACATGTTGTACGTAACCAGGCTTTGCTAGAGCATTTTCAGAAAACGATGGTGTGTAGGCAACGTCGTTTTTTAAAATGAAGTTTTAAAAACGTAGTTTTTTTTCATGAGAAACAACTGCGTTTTTTTACAAGACAAAAAACAACCGTGTGTACGTGGCATTACGCATCAGCCCCACTTTGATCTGATGAGAATTCTTGGAAGTGAAAATAAGGAGTGGACACTCAAAAAGCGCACTGTGTGCCTAGATTTTCTAATAGATTAAACAAGCAATACACAAACTAATATTAATTCCCAGCACACATTTCAGAACCTTGTTTTCAGCATCTTTTGTGCTGTGCTATAACATTAGCATTGAAGTGACTATAATATATTTCCATATGCCATCTAGCAATCAGCAAAGTGTTATGTGAATTGTTGGCAGTAGATCATTTCATTTAGTCTTTAATCAAATAATGAAAAAAAAAAAAAAACTGATAAACACAAATCTCTTCCACAGATAGAAAACACTTAATTTGTAACTTTTATGAATGCTAAACACTTGGAAGAAATTGTTTTGACTGCCAGGGCTGACTTAAATAACTAGTTTCCATTTGTTTACAGCAATCCATTTCTGTAGGTCTGTACACTAGTTGTTCCCCTGGAGTCCTCCTTGTAATGCGGAGGAAGTGTCAGGAATAATGACTGTCTACCTATATCTGTAATAAAATGTAGAGCACGGATTATTACAGTTGTAAGTATCCAAGATTTATTTCATGACTGCAGGTAATGATGAATCTCTTAGCCCGAGTAATGTCTGGAGGAAACCTTACCTCTCCTCTGAGCTGTCACAGAGAAACTATTTATAGGGCCCTTAGCGCTGTTGGGTTTTAACACAGAGACGCAATGTGTCTGTTATGCCACTGCATTGAGATGATAGTCAAGGTTGCCTATCAGATCTCTTAACAATATGCCATTTGTGTCTCCCTACGTTTACATCCTGTAAAAGACAAGGGACAGATGTTTAACATCAGACCATTATTCCCAAAACCCATTTTTTTTTATTGTGACAGCACCAACCCTACCGAACAAGCCCTCAGCCTTTGCAGGGATTAAATGCCGCAATTTGCTGCTGATTTACAGAACAGGGTCAGGTCATTAGAAACTTGGCAATGTTCTATACATCTGGAGAACAATATGCATAATAAGCTAAAATTCAATACCTTCTTGCACTAATTAAATGGGATCCCACCAGGAGAAAATCACAAATTACGATACAGGGTTTTCTGCATCCCTTTGCATTTTTCCAAAGTAGAAACTATGGTAAGCACACTTTTCTATTTTGTGTTCTCCGTAAAGAATTCTCACTTGCTGCAGGTCTTGCTTTTTTATTTTCCTGCAGTCTACTAGTTTACAAGATTTGTTATGCTGTCGTGAGTCTAACCTACATACCCAGATTCAAAAGAAAATCTTCTAAACTATGTCTGAAAGTTTCAATATGACACTCAGGAGAGACAACGTCCAACAGAACTTGTTGGTCTTGTATAAAAAATAAAGTTGTTGATTCAAGTAATCAAGTAATGTCAAATGCTGCTGCATGTATACTATACATAGATTTCATCTTTGTTTAAAATATGAACACTGCCAAAAAGTCTAAACATGTCTTAACCGCATATGGACATGGAAAGAGACCAAGGGCTAGAAGGTCTCCAGATATCATCTCTATGGCACTGAAAACAATTACAGTTTTACTGCAGACCAGGTTTGATGTGGAGTTTAGTCCTTGTTTGTTGGCTGTACATGGACAGTGATTGGGTAGACCTTTGCTTTTTTGTTAGGAGAAATTTTGTTTTTGTTTATATTCCATAGTGAATAGATGCATAACCCTGCAAGGTTGATTTACTAAAAACTACAGTGTGCAAAATCTGGTGCAGTTGTGCATGGTAGCCAATCAGCTTCTAACTTCAGTTTGTACAATTGAGCTTTGACAGAAAAACCTGGAAGCTGATTGTTTTTTAGGCAGATCTGCACCAGATTTTGCACTCTTTGGGCCAGATTCATGTAGATTTGCGGCGGCGTATCGTATCCCGTTTACGTTACGCCGCCGCAAGTTTCCAGCGTAAGTGCTTGATTCACAAAGCACTTGCGTGTAAACTTTCGGCGGCATAGCGTAAAGCCGTCTGGCGCGAGCCCGCCTAATTCAAATGGGGCGTGTACCATTTAAAACGTTCTGTGCATGCTCTGTTTGGAAATTTCCCGCCATGCTTTGCGCGAAATTACGGCGCCCCGACGTGTTTTTTGAATGGCGACGTGCGTAACGTACTTTCGTATTCCCGGACGTCTTACGCAAAAAAAATTAAAATTTGACGCGGGAACGACGGCCATACTTTAACATGGATGGTGTAATTTTACACCATCTAAATAGCACACTTAACTTTACAAATACTATGAACTTAACTTTACGGCGGGAAAACCCGACGTAAGAGAATGCGACGAACGCGCGTACCATCGTGGATCGCCGTAAACAGCTAATTTGCATACCGGACGCTGGAAAACGACGCAAACTCCACCCAGCGGGCGCCGGAGAATTACACCTACGATCCAAAGGCGTACGAAGCCGTACGCCTGTCGGATCTATGCCAAAAGCCGTCGTATCTTGGTTTGAGGATTCCAAATCAAGATACGACGCAGCAAATTTGAAAATACGCCGGCGTATCTGTAGATACGCCAGCGTATTTCTGCTGTGAACCTGGCCCTTTGGTTCTATTAAATCAACCTCTTTGTTTTTGAAAGGTATCGTGCTCGCTCCCTCCCTTGGACTACAGAAGAGTCAGGAGGCCCACTAACACACAGCTTCATTCTCTATCTGCAAAGTAGAGAGCGTCCTGACTCTCCTGTATTCCAGGGGAGGGGGCGAGCACGACACTCCACACCAGGGAGAAAGCCTTGCATTGCTGTGTGGAGTTACAGACAGAAGAACAGGAAGTGAGGATTTCTCAGAGGAAATAAGGACATTTAAAAGCAAAATCGAAGCATCAGGTAAGTGAAGGAGGACTGCACTAAGGTAAAGGAAGCTTTTTAGGAAAAAAAAGTTTTACCTTTACAACCCCTTTAATTCAAATACTGTAGCTAAACCAATACAGTTTTTTTCTACAAGTGAAATGTTTTCAAACTAAAATGTAACCCATTAATCAGAAAATTACAGCTTCCATCTGAGATTTCTTAATCTGGTATTTTACATCATTACAGATTCAATTAAGGGAGAAATATAGCCAGATTTTTGGCTATACTTGTCCTATGGATCATTGGAGTCAAGTTAGTTCTGCACTCCTGTGACTGTGACCCATTTTTTGCCGACAGCGGGCCAAAGCCCGCTGTCAGCTGACATCACAGAGCTTGTCCAAGCTCTGGAAAGATTCTGACCATATGGTTGGGATCCACCCAGAATCCTAAATCGACACCTGGCTCAGCCTATCAGTGAACTGCTGAGGGCCCGAGCCAGTCCTTCCTGCCCCCTCCACAGCTCAATGCTCCAGTGAGCACTGGAGGGCAAAGCAGAGGGCCGCTGACGAACAGTCAAGGCTTTCTTCTTAGTTCTCACTACAGGGCTGGCAGGCGACAGATGCAGCACTGGATTGATGCTTCATACGCCTAGGACAGTGATGGCAAACCTATGGCACACGTGCCACAGCTGGCATGCAGAGCCCTCTCTTTGGGCACGCCAGCTTATGGAGCCAGCTCTGCCAGAATGGGGGGGATCCCCCAGCCAGACAGTCACTTGTACTGACGAGCCGACTCCCTTCCTTGCATCAGTGCCAGTGACGTCAGCAGAGGGGGTGGGCAACCAGTCATCTTGCCCAAGGTACTGTGTGTGGGGGACATGGGGCGTGAGTAGCGCAGGAAGTGTGTGTCAGGTAGGTCAGTGTATGTTTCACACAGACAGTGTATGTTGCACAGTGCATTCTGAGCACAACGCATTCCTGAACCCTGCATTCTGAGCACAACGCACTCCTGAACCCTGCATTCTGAGTGAATCTGTCAGAATCTTATGTTTTTGCTCCCTAAGGCCTCGTACACATGACCGGACATGTCCGCTGAAACTGGTCCGTGGACCAGTGTCAGCGGACAGATCCGATCGTGTGTACAGGCTAGCAGACAGATTTCCAGTGGACAAATGTTTCTTAGCATGCTAAGAAACATGTCCGCTGGAAAGCTGTCCGGCGGACATGTCCGCTGGTTAGTACACCTAACCAGCGGACAGATATCTCCCGCATGCGTCGAATGGATTCGACGCATGCATGGAAGTATTTTACTTCCTGGTTTGGTGACGTGGCGGCGTCAACGTCACTGCCACGTCACCGCGCTGTCTGTCCGCGGGGATTTCGGTTTGATGGTGTGTACAGCCATCAGACCGAAATCTCCGAGCGGACATGTCCGATGAAAACGGTCCGGCGGACCGTTTTCATCGGACTGTCCGCTCGTCTGTACGGGGCCTTAGGGCTCATTCAGAGAGATGTTCAGTCCCATCCTCTGTACAGAGCCGCTGGTAGGTTTAATTCTGTGTTGGCACTTTAAAATAAATAAGTTGGTTTTGTATCACTGTTTGGGCACTCAGGCTCAAAAAGATTCGCCATCGCCGGCCTAGGACTTACTTCTCTTTTAAAAGCAGTAACAACATGGGTATACAATTTTAATTTTGGCCAGTAAAATTTTCTTCCAGCAGAGGTCCGAATCTAATGCCGCATACACACGATCGGAAATTCCGACAAGAAAACCGTGGATTTTTTTCCGACTGATTTTTGCCTCAAACTTGTGTTGCATACACACGGTCACACAAATTTCAATGATTCCAAGCATGTGTAGGATTGATTCCGAGCATGCATAGAATTTTTGCACGTCGAAATTGCATACAGAACTTTTCCCGTCTGAAAATTTGAGAACCAGAATTTCGACAGAAAAAGTCAGATGGGGTCGGAATTTTTAACCAAAAGCTCACATTGAACTTTTCTTGTCGGAAATTTCCGATCATGTGTACGTGGCATAATGTTTGTACTATGACTCTACACCAGGTGTCCCCATACTTAGGGAATCCCCATACCTGTTCACTTACATTAGGTGTCCCCCTCAGGGTATGCCCTTTACATAAGGTGTTCCCATCAAAGTGCCCCTCCAAAAGATTATTTTTTTCTTAAATTTCACTTCTCGTAATTGGGTATTTAAAGCAGAACTCCAAAAATCATAAGATAAAAATAAATAACTATCAAAAGATAAAATTAAAAATCCAGGTTTTGCTGTTTCAATTGGGATTTGTCCCCCAAAGTACTTTTTTCTGCCGCTAGATGTCCTCTCTTAGATGATCAGCATCATTCAACCCTCCTCCTCTGAGTCCGGTTTATCCTGGTCTCATTCCAGCCTGTAACTGGCCAGTGACATTGTGAGAGTGAGATCATCTTTCTGTCACTCTGCTTTTCTTCTTATCATTATGTTTCTTGTCAAAAAAAGCTTTGCCATACTTCTCCATTAACACTGATTTAACTTTATTTACCTCCCCTTTAAAAATAATTCTCACCCCTTTTATTCAACTGTTAAATGCCAAAGCCTCTACTGCCTGCTGAGGTTCTGCCATTGCCAGTTAGTTAATCTTGACTTTAGCTGCAGTTCAGGTTCACTGTACAACCGAGACTTAAATCCAAGAGGCTCCACAGCAACACAAGGATTGATTTGTGCCCTGAGGAATGGGGCTTAAAGCAGTCTCTCAAAAATGACTCCATGTATATCCAGAACAAATATGCAGATGAGGAATGTCTTCCTTGATTGCATACTTGTTCCAGTACATGTCCCAAAAAGGAGTGAACCAGTGCGTCAGTGTTAAAGCCGGGTAACTTTATTTTTCCACAGCGAGGTCAGCTTTAACTGTTCTCTATTTTTGTCATGAAAGGTTAACTTTAAAAGACATATCATATCCCTGGTAGCACAAAAAAAATCTTCCATAAATGGATCTGAACCTCCCACTATCTCATTGTTTATAGACAAGCTTTCTTATGTTTTTCGTATGGAATGCCCTTTTTACATAGGGAATCACAAGTCCAAAAATGTTTTTGATGTCTGGGAATCTTTTAATAAAACTCTGACTATTGCTACCCAACAGTTTATATAGAACAATGTTTTCAATCCACCTCAAACTATTATTCAGTGACCCTCCAATTGATGCCCTACCTTCTACTTGATTCATGACATACTGCACAGTTTGATAGCGAAGACGCCCCCCCCCCCCTTCTATTTTTTTTATGTTTCCCCTCCTGCTAACTGTTAAACCAACTATCAATTGAAATGTCCTTTAGTGTTTACCCTAAGACCCAGTACTTTTATTTTATCTTCAATTTATGCTACTAAACTGCAAATAAACTGTACTTTGTCATTTTTATGTTCCGCTCTGCTCTGAGCTGCACAGCCCTTTTCGAATATCACTGCTTGTTGGGCCCTTTTAGTATAGGTAATGCCCCATGATTGCTAAAACTTAACAATGCCTTTGCTATACGGTGTGGTTTCAGGAGAAATCAGAGAGGGGTGAGCTAATAAAGGGAACCCAGTAGGGCAGACTTTAATTTTCTGGAAAGAGCAACCTGTTCATTAGCGTTATGTGAGCAGCCAAAAGCCTAGCTTCCTCTAGGGGAAGAAACTGATTATTCTCCCTTGAGGAGCCCTGTCAGGAGAACTGGGACTTGATACAGGAGGATTTGTGCTTACTGTGGGCATTGGGTTCTTCCCAAAGTTTAGTAAACTGTACTGCAAGATGTTTTGAAGTTAGGAAAATGTTTTACCCAACAAACCATGTCAGACTGAGTCTCCCCTTTTTTCTATGGAGTTAGTAGCTAAGCCTATCTCTGGGGTAAAGACTATATGAATGCATTTGTTTGGGAACGTGGTAGTTGGCCTGCCCTAGGGTTACTACTGCAGCGGTGTGGAGTCATTGGTTTTCCCTTCTCCCAAATTGAGCCATTTGCACTCGGACTATGGTGTCTAGATGTGATGACCTCTTTGGATTCTTTTTGGATTAATTCGTTGTTACTGCAGTTGTTATTGTAGTTTTTTAATGTTAATTTTATGTATGGATTTTCTTTTTTTCAATAACCTTCACAGGTTTTATGTCAATAAACATATTTGTATTTTTATAATTAGTGCCTACAAAGTAAATTTTTCTGTACCTTTAACACTTGTTGTCCCAATATATTTAGGACGTGGCACTGCGTTACTATAGATACCCACAGTCCATCCTGTGGTTGGTGATCTATCCACATTGTTCATTAATATGGTGTCTAGATGACCCCTGGTGTCACAGTGGAACTCCAAAGCAATAGCCTGGAGCTACTGGGAAAAGAGAGGGCTTTCGATGTAAAATTTTTTCTTGTGACAACACTAAAGTGAAGTAGTAAACCTCAAGTTATGGGTTTTTGGGTCTATGGCTCCCATAACTGGAGCATATAAAAGAGTACCATTCATGTGTAAGCCTAGATGAACATTCTGTAGGGGTTGTAACATGTTTGGCAGGAAAGGCTATCGCTATAGGGAGGATGTGTTGAAGTTTATGATTGGGGACATTTTTAGCATTTGCCTCATAGGACATAGGTTGGTAGGATGAAAGACTTAAAGAGGTTGTAAACCCTTGTGTTTTTTCACCTTAATGCATCCTATGCATTAAGGTGAAAAAACTTCTGACACTGACCGGCCCCCTAGCCCCCCTGTTTTACTCGCCATTTGTTTCATCGGTGGAGACACGCTCTACCTCTCTGCCTGTTGTCTCGGCTCTTTATTTGATAGATTGATAGCAGCGCAGTCATTGGCTCCCGCTGCTGTCAATCAAATTCAATGATGCGGGTGGCGAGGGCGGGGCCAAGTCCTGCATTCTGTGTGAATGTACACAGGTACAGGACACGGGAGCGTGCTCGCACAGGTGTCCACCTTAGGAGAGCCTTCTCCAACGTGGACACTCTATGCGGGGAGGAGTTACCATGGCCACCAGGGGACCCCAGAAGTCGAGGATCGGCGGCCACTCTGTGCAAAACAAACTGCACAGTGGAGGATAGTATGACATGTTTGTTATTTAAGAAAAAAAAGAGGGTTTACAACCCTGTTAAAGTAGAACTAAACCCATTGATTTAATGGTTTCCCAAATATGTTACATTCAAGGCATCCCATGAATGATAACTGTCACAGATGCCTGTACTCTCAACTGAACTGTCAAGCCATCAATTGGCTGGAGTCATGACTGATCCTATGTTCTGCACTGTGGCAATTGCATAGTAAACAGAGTTTAAGCTGAAAGCTTCCTTGGCTGCAAAGGATAGAAGGTTTTAGTGACACTTTAAAAACCGTGATCGATTCCAACAAAATGCACTGACTGATATGTCAGAAAGTCTGGGATGGGCACAGCAAGCAGCAGTACTCTGTGCAGCATGGCTGCGAAAAGGAGTTTGGGTAAAAACATGGCATGCTGCAATTATTGCAGGGGAATTCCATTCTGCATGCTGCTGAGCAGGGAGAGCCAAGAAGTCTGAAGGTCATTATTCTCACCTGAGAGTTGGTAAGGACTGTTACAGTCCAAGAAGAACATCCTACAGCACAGGCCATGGCAGAAGAACCAATATCTGTATTACCTGGCCCTATGCTCACAGTGTCCCTTCACTTTACTGAGGTGCCTCAGAGTGGGCTGTCTTCCCTAGTAAAAGTGTGGCCGAGATAACCCAGGGAGACCCATCAACTACAGAGGACCAGCTAGGAGCTGTCTGTTTTAGGTTGGACTGCTGGGCTCAAAGTTGATACTCACTCTTTTACAGTGTTTGTTGAGACTGAGAAACCTTCTATGTTGACATTTAAATCTGAGCAGGCTGTTGTTGAAAATCTGCAGGATTATTCATCTCTTCTCAGGAAAACAGATTAGACTTTGATTCATCAGTGCCTGAGCAAGAAACTGAGCCTATTTTCATGGATGTGCCAGCTGCTATGGAACTGCCTACTAGGTTGCTGGACTCCGCTGTTGGTCTGCAAGAAGTAGCTAATGTTTAATCGGTATTTACAATGCAGAGACTTACAGTCTCATCTAAAGGGAGGAGAACTTTTTTGTAAACCTCAGAAATTTGGACTTGCCAGAAGATTTTGGTCTTCTTTATCTTCTTCTTCTTCTTCACCTGGAACATCTTCAACAGTTTTTGTCATATTTGGTTGGGAGTTTCCCAAAGTAACCTAGGAACTTTTTGATCAAATTGATCGAGAACAGCAAGACATTTATAAACACAAGGTCTGGGAATAAATTGAGGTTCCCAGACATCTGTGAGAAAAGGGAATGGATACTCTGGTCTACGAGAGTTTGAAGGTGCTTCCTTGAGTTTAGTTGTGGTCGGCGCACACTCAAGGATGGAGTATTGTTGGTTCTTCCACAGCTGGATGCAGAGGATGCTGTGTCATTGGTGAACAGGAAACATGCAAAGACTGGAAAGTTAGTACATTTCCCTGACCCTTCATTCTAAATTTAAACAAAATGATGTTTATTGTTTAACATGATCTTTACTTTGTTTGGGCTATAGGTCTTGAAATTGCTAACTCTTCAAAATGTGATGTTGCTTACTTGCTTAAGTCCTAAGACTATGTTCTTGTTTTTGACAGTGAATTTTTGTCACTTTGCTGCTGAATTCTTCTTTTTGAGATTATGCTTTGTATCAGGGGTATTGAATTAAAATTCACGGAGGTCCAATCCATAAAATTTTCTTCCAGCCGAGGTCTGAATGAATTGCCTGTTTGGCAGTGACTCAGATTATTCATGTCACAGCCCCCTCCTCTGAAATCACAATCTTGTTTTTACATCAGTTTCCTCAGTCCCCCTTTACATCACAGTTTTTCCTTGACAGTGGTGTCATTTGCCCCCCTCACACACAGTATTGTCCCCTGTCCTGCCTTCACTTCGACCCCCCCAGTGTCCTCTGTCCCCACCTTAACATCCCCCCACAGCCAAGGGCGGATCCAGAGTCTAGTCTCGGGAGGGGCACTGCCAGAAAATAAGATGTTGCTTACAGAACTCAATTAGATGACCAGTGTGTCCATTGCAATGTTGCAGTACCGCTAAAAAATCAATAATCGCCGCCATTACTAGTAAAAAATATTTAAATATAAATGCCATAAATCTATCCCATAGTTTGTAGACGATTGTCAGGGACTGCAGACATGGTACAAGAGATGGTCAGAGACTGCAGACGTGGTACAAGAGATGGTCAGAGAATGCAGATATGATATAGGAGATGGTCAGAGACTGCAGACATGGTACAAGGGATGGTCAGAGACTGCAGACATGGTACAAGAGATGGTCAGAGACTGTAGACATGGTACAAGAGATGGTCAGATACTGAAGACATGGTACAAGAGATGGTCAGAGACTGCAGACATGATACAAGAGATGGTCAGAGACTGCAGACATGGTACAAGGGATGGTCAGAGACTGCAGACATGGTACAAGAGATGGTCAGAGACTGCAGACATGGTACAAGAGATGGTCAGAGACTGCAGACATGGTACAAGAGATGGTCAGAGACTGCAGACGTGGTACAAGGGATGGTCATGGTACAAGGGATGGTAAGAGACTAGAGACATGGTACAAGAGATGGTCAGAGACTGAAGACATGGTACAAGAGATCAATGCAGCCTCATCAGTGCCCATCATTGCAGCCTCATTGTACATATGAATGCAGCCTCACTGTACATATGAATGCAGCCCCACTGTATATAAGAACGCAGCCCCACTTTTGTATATAAATGCAGTCCCACTTTTGTATATAAATTCAGTCCCACTTTTGTATATGAATGCAGCCCCACTTTTGTATATGATTGCAGCCCGAATTTTGTATATAAATGCAGTCCCATTTGTGTATATAAATGCAGTCCCACTTTTGTATATAAATTCAGTCCCACTTTTGTATATAAATGCAGTCCCACTTTTGTATATAAATTCAGTCCCACTTTTGTATATAAATGCAGTCCCAATTTTGTATATGAATGCAGCCCCACTTTTGTATATAAATTCAGTCCCACTTTTGTATATAAATGCAGTCCCACTTTTGTATATAAATGCAGCCCCGCTGTATATACAAATACAGCCCCGCTTTTGTATATGAATGCAGTCCCACTTTTGTATATGAATGCAGTCCCACTTTTGTATATGAATGCAGTCCCACTGTCAGGTCACCCGTAGCCAGGTGACGAGTGCACCCCGTTGGGGTCAGGGATGCACCACAGGGTGGTGAACCCTATGGCCGACTACTGCTAGCAGAGACGAAGCGTGAACCTAAGATCACCCAGGGAGCGGAGTCTAAGACCCAGTTTTGTATTCACCAGAGCCTTTGATGGTAAGGATGGTCTTGGCCGCAACTGGGTCCAGGTCGCATCCCCGAGATTCCTCAAGTCATACTCCACAGGGAGAAAGGGGAAGCAGTCAGCAGGACAAACAGTGGTGATGGGCAAGCCGAGGTCAGGGCAACAGGCAGACAAGGATAACCGTGGGACATGCAAATAGTCAGGGGCACAGGCAGACAAGGAAGTCGGGAACAAGCCAAAACGGTACACGGAAGATGAACGAAGCACTCTGCAAACGGGAACTAGCAACTATACTGCAGACAAGAACTAAGCATAGGAACACTGTTGAACAGCACTGCAGACCTGTAGAGCAACGGTTAATATAGGCTTCCTGGGATGGACTAGGGTGGAGCCATACAGGAAGAGGAAGTGATAAAAAGGGGAACCAGAGCAGGGTCAGCCTCTAATGAACACATGGAGATCAGGTAAGCAGACAGACTTGTTGCATATTCATGACAGTACCCTCCCTCTTAAGGCCCCTCCTCCTCCCCAGCCTGGAGCCAGGGCTAAAGGGGAATCCCAGAAGAAACCTCCTCAACAAATGGGGTGCAAAGATCTCAGATGCAGAGATCCAAGACGCCTCCTCAGGACCAAATCCTCCCCAAAGCACAAGGTACTGAAGAATGCCTCTGCAGAGACGAGAATCCAGAACTTGAGTATCCTCATTGACCAGAACCGAAGTAGGCACAGGAGGAGAGGATTTATTGAAGACCAAAGGCCTTTTAGGAATAAGTAAGGGCATGAGAGGGTCAACAGGAATCTGAGGAGGATCAAGCAGACCCTTAAAGATGAACTGGGAATTAAGCACAGGACCATCAGACTGGGCAGAGGTCAGAGAAACCCTGAAGTCAGGTTGGTTAGAAGGTGACAGGGCACAGGAGTCAAGCTGAATAGCAGGGAAACCAGCAGAATGCAGAGAGCCCTGAAAACAAGGTAGAAAACCCCATTTGGCCGAATGAGGCAATCTATCCAAAGGATGGATTGAGCCCCTTAGACAGGTTGCAGGAGGGCCTGAACAAGAAAAGGTAGGAGGCTCACTGGGCATGGGCTGACCTGGCATAGCTGATGCAGAGGCCGATTGAATAGCATAGTCAGGTGTAGTGATTACCCGAATCGCATCACAAGGCGTAGTGACTGCAGAACTCGCAGACAAGTTAGCCTGGCTGTGCGTTTTAAGGACAGACAACGGTAAACTGGAGTGAATGATCGGCTCAGGTTCACAGACGGGCTCCTCATCCAGAGTGCTACATTGGCTAGAAAGTGCATCAGCCTGACTATTGCAGGACACATTCCGGACACTACTACATGTGTTAGGACGAGCAAAAGATACTGGAATGGTGGCAACAGGAAGTTTCTCTTTTGGGGCAACCTTGGGTAGGCAAGACGTGGAACAGGAGGGACCCCAAGCCAGGATCTGTCCGGCAGTCCAGTCAATGTGAGGAGAATGGAGTCTTAACCAAGGAAGACCCAAAACGATAGGAGCTGAGGCCTTAGGTAGAACAAGGAAGGATATCCACTCCTGGTGAAGTGTGCCTATCGACATCTTAACAGGGACTGTCTGGAAGCGAATAGGACCCCCTGGGAGAACAGTGCCATCAATCGCCGAGACCACCAATGGTGTGGTGAGGGGCAAAAGGGTAAGTCTCATGGACGATGCGATTTCCCAGTCCATGAAATTGCCAGCGGCTCTGGAATCCAGATATGCCGAGACCGAATGAGAAGAAGCACCAAAATGAAGGGACACAGGAAGAAAAAGACGAGAAGGTGAAGGAGATATTTCTGGATCCAATACTCCACCTTCCAGATGTATTGAACCCAAGCGTTTCTCGGGGCGAAGAGGGCAAGTGTCACGAAAATGACTTTTGCCCCCACAGTATAGACACAGGCCTAGAGTTCTGCGCCTGGCACGTTCCTCAGGGGATAGCCTGGTCCGACCCAGCTGCATGGGTTCCTCAGTTGGCAAGGGATGCTCCACGGGTCGAAGAGAGGGGAGCTCAGGCTGACTAAGGGCCAAGGGATGTTGGCGTCGCTTTTCTAGGGTCCTTTCCTGAAAGCGAATATCGATCTGATTACACAAGGAGATCACTCCATTCAGATCAGTGGGGATGGTTCTTCCTGCTAGTTCATCCTTCACTCTATCAGATAGGCCATGCAAAAAGGTTGCGACTAAGGCCTCATTGTTCCAGCTCAGTTCAGCGGAGTGGATACGGAACTGAAGAGCATATTGTCCCACTGAACGGGATTCTTGGCAGAGACGTAAAAGGGCGCTGGCTGCTGAAGAGACACGAGCCGGTTCTTCAAAGATATTCCAAAAAAGTTAAGAAAACAGGCAGGCTAGAAACCACTGGATCATTCAATTCCCACAGAGGGGCAGCCCAGGCTAAGGCTTCCCCGGAGAGGAGAGAAATGATATAGGCTATCTTGGCCCGATCAGACAAGAAGTACTGGGGCAGGAGCTCAAAATGAATAGTGCATTGGCTAAGGAATCCCCTGCAGGCTTTGGAGTCTCCAGAAAAACGGATTGGAGGTGATAACTTCAGTGAATGCGACTCTGCGACTGGTGCAACAGGTGCAGCTGCTGGTTGTACTTGGGGTTGCGGATTCGGGGTTCCCAGCGAGGTCTGAAGCTGATCAAAGCGGGAAGCCAGATCCTGAAGGAAACGCATCACCTGATCCTGATTAGCTTCATGCGTCTCGAGTCTGCGAACAATGTACTGTAATGGATTGTCTGCGGGGAGCGGCACGTTGGCCGGATTCATGGCTGTTCAAACTGTCAGGTCACCCGTAGCCAGATGACGAGTGCACCCCGTTGGGGTCAGGGATGCACCACAGGGTGGTGAACCCTATGGCTGACTACTGCTAGCAGAGACGAAGCGTGAACCTAAGATCACCCAGGGCGCGGAGTCTAAGACCCAGTTTTGTATTCACCAGAGCCTTTGATGGTAAGGATGGTCTTGGCCGCAACTGGGTCCAGGTCGCATCCCCGAGATTCCTCAAGTCACACTCCGCAGGGAGAAAGGGGAAGCAGTCAGCAGGACAAACAGTGGTGATGGGCAAGCCGAGGTCAGGGCAACAGGCAGACAAGGATAACCGTGGGACATGCAAATAGTCAGGGGCACAGGCAGACAAGGAAGTCGGGAACAAGCCAAAACGGTACACGGAAGATGAACGAAGCACTCTGCAAACAGGAACTAGCAACTATACTGCAGACAGGAACTAAACATAGGAACACTGTTGAACAGCACTGCAGACCTGTAGAGCAACGGTTAATATAGGTGTCAGGACCATTAAGGTAAGTACTCACCGAGGCCGAGATGCTGAGGGCGGCTCACCTTTGCGACCCTGTGCAGACCACTCCCTGGAGTTAGAACAGAGGAGGGACGGCACAAGGAGGCACCGGTGCCGGGAACTGGTAGGCAGACTTGGTGCAGCTGACGAAAACAGGGCAGGTGCAGAGGACTGGAGACAGTCGTTGATCAGGCAGGAACAGGCAGGTAAGTCCAGAAGGGACCAACAGGAAACAAAGGCAAATCCGGGTCACAGGCCGTGGGTCAGGAGTTGGAGAGATCAGAGGAAGTCCGTGAGAGCAAGCCAAGGTCAAGGGGCAGGAGACAACAGCAAATCCGATAAGCAGGCAGGGGTCAAGTGTAGGAGACGGCAGAGAATCGTCAAGGTCCAATCCGGGTCAAGCAGGTCAGGGTCTTCAGGTTTCAAGGTTCTCTCACAGGGTAAAGCTGACAACGAACCAGCAATTAGCAAAGGGGAAGGGGCTGGCTTAAATAGGCCACTGATTGGTCCACAGAAAGTACAGGTTCAGCACCAGGCTCAAATGGATAGCACACAGGATAGCACTGAGCAGTGGCTCAAAGACAAAGAGCTGGACCTGAAACGGCGAGATCCCAGGTTCAACTCCATCCAGACCCAACTGGGGAAAGTGACCGCAAAAGGTCTGTGCCCTGACAGTGCCCCCCCCTAGGGGCGGACTCCGGAAGCCCAAACTGTCCACTAGTTCTGGATGCTCCTGATGGAAGCTCGGATAGAACAGGGAGCATGTAGATCTTTACTTTTTCTTTTTGGACTTAGTTGATCCTGAAGCTTTGGTAGGGGGTGCCCTCCTCGCTTGTAAAGCTCGTTCAAATATCTCCAGATCCCGTTTACAAACCATGGTACCATTTGAGGCATATGTGCAGTCTGGAGGGAGAACTTCACTTGGGGAGATATGATCTGGAATTTCAACTGGGGACACAGGAACTGAAGACACTGGAACTGGGGACACAGGAACCGAAGACACTGGAACTGGGGACACAGGAACCGAAGACACTGGAATTGGGGACACAGGAACCTAAGACACTGGAACTGGGGACACAGGAACCGAAGACACTGGAACTGGGGACACAGGAACCGAAGACACTGGAACTGGGGACACAGGAACCGAAGACACTGGAACTGGGGACACAGGAACCGAAGACACTGGAACTGGGGACACAGGAACCGAAGACACTGGAACTGGGGACACAGGAACCGGAACTGGGGACACTGGAAAGGTAGGTACAGGTTCTGAGGCATAGAAAAAACTCCCAATAGTACCCAGCTGAAGAAGCTTTGGCCGAGGTGGGCGAGTTGGGCAGAGCGATATAAGGTGCCCGCTAGCACCACAATAAAAGCAAAGTCCATGGCCTCTCCTCCGCTCTCTTTCTACCTCAGATAGGCTGGACCGGATGGCCCCGATCTGCATGGGTTCTTCCTCCTCCAAGATAGGCGTGTGTGCATCCACAGAAATGTCAAGACCTTGTGATGGGGAAACTTCCAGGCTGGGCACATACGGAGTCTCATAATTTGGCACACACTGGGCTGGCTGGAGATCATAACCGTACTGGGGCTTCCTATCCTTGGGTACCCGTAGGCCCCGTGAACTAAGAGCAGACCTGGGAGTGCTGGTCCTCTTGGAAGCAGGAATATATGAGTCCAGAGCAGACATGAACGTCTCCCAGCTGTCCAAGACTGGACTTTTTTCCTGCAGCAGCAGGTGAGCCCACGATTTGACCTGCCCTGTTAGCAAGTTGACGGAGGCTCTAACCTTAATATAGTCCGTGGCATAGGTCCTAGGTTTAAGGGTGAACAATAGTTCACAGTCAGTTTTAAAGCACAAGAAGGATGCACGGCTACCATCAAATTTTTCTGGCATGACAACAAAAGGTTCATAACATGCTGGTTCCGGGGCTGGGCGTGTTGTCCCTTTAAATTTTTGGACTTCTTGTTGTAGTTCCTGAATAGTATGGTTTAGGCTGGAGACTTGCAGAGCCAGGGAGGTGAGCATCTTGTACAAGTCTGCGGACTCCATATTATTAGTTAGTCCATTATGCAAGGGTTTACCTTCTTGCAAGTTTTGAACTGCCAGCGTCAAAACAGACACCTGTTGGCACAGGTTTTCAAGGGGTGAGCATGCCCTGTCGGCCTCAGACATAATGGCTGGTTCGTACTGTCAGGACCATTAAGGTAAGTACTCACCGAGGCCGAGATGCTGAGGCTCACCTTTGCGACCCTGTGCAGACCACTCCCTGGAGTTAGAACAGAGGAGGGACGGCACAAGGAGGCACCGGTGCCGGGAACTGGTAAGCAGACTTGGTGCAGCTGACGAAAACAGGGCAGGTGCAGAGGACTGGAGACAGTCATTGATCAGGCAGGAACAGGCAGGTAAGTCCAGAAGGGACCAACAGGAAACAAAGGCAAATCCGGGTCACAGGCCGTGGGTCAGGAGTTGGAGAGATCAGAGGAAGTCCGTGAGAGCAAGCCAAGGTCAAGGGGCAGGAGGCAACAGCAAATCCGATAAGCAGGCAGGGGTCAAGTGTAGGAGACGGCAGAGAATCGTCAAGGTCCAATCCGGGTCAAGCAGGTCAGGGTCTTCAGGTTTCAAGGTTCTCTCACAGGGTAAAGCTGACAACGAACCAGGAATTAGCAAAGGGGAAGGGGCTGGCTTAAATAGGCCACTGATTGGTCCACAGAAAGTACAGGTTCAGCACCAGGCTCAAATGGATAGCACACAGGATAGCACTGAGCAGTGGCTCAAAGACAAAGAGCTGGACCTGAAACGGCGAGATCCCAGGTTCAACTCCATCCAGACCCAACTGGGGAAAGTGACCGCAAAAGGTCTGTGCCCTGACAATAGGCTTCCTGGGATGGACTAGGGTGGAGCCATACAGGAAGAGGAAGTGATAAAAAGGGGAACCAGAGCAGGGTCAGCCTCTAATGAACACATGGAGATCAGGTAAGCAGACAGACTTGTTGCATATTCATGACACCCACTTTTGTATATGAATGCAGCCCCACTTTTGTATATAAATGCAGTCCCACTTTTGTATATAAATTCAGTCCCACTTTTGTATATTAATGCAGTCCCACTTTTGTATATGAATTGCAGCCCAGCTGTATATATAAATGCAGCCCCACTTTTGTATATGAATGCAGCCCCACTTTTGTATATAAATGCAGTCCCACTTTTGTAAATAAATGCAGCCCCACTTTTGTATATAAATGCAGTCCCACTTTTGTATATAAATACAGCCCCACTTTTGTATATAAATGCAGTCCCACTTTTGTATATAAATGCAGCCCCACTTTTGTATATGAATGCAGCCCCACTTTTGTATATGAATGCAGCCCCACTTTTGTATATTAATGCAGCCCCACTTTTGTATATTAATGAAGCCCCACTTTTGTATATAAATGCAGTCCCACTTTTGTATATAAATCCAGTCCCACTTTTGTATATAAATTCAGTCCCACTTTTGTATATAAATGCAGTCCCACTTTTGTATATAAATGCAGTCCCACTTTTGTATATGTATGCAGCCCCACTTTTGTATATTAATGCAGTCACACTTTTGTATATTAATGCAGCCCCGCTGTATATATAAATGCAGCCCCACTTTTGCATATGAATGCAGCCCCACTTTTGCATATGAATGCAGTCCCACTTTTGTATATAAATGCAGTCCCACTTTTGTATATAAATGCAGTCCCACTTTTGTATATAAATGCAGCCCCACTTTTGTATATTAATGCAGTCCCACTTTTGTATATAAATGCAGCCCCACTTTTGTATATAAATGCAGTCCCACTTTTGTCTATGAATGCAGTCCCACTTTGTAAATTAATGCAGCCCAACTTTGTATATGAATGCAGCCCCACTTTGTATATGAATGCAGTCCCACGTTGTATATTAATGCAGCCCCACTTGTGTCTATGAATGCAGTCCCACTTTGTCTATGAACACAGTCCCACTTTTGTCTATGAATGCAGTCCCACTTTTGTATATGAATGCAGTCCCACTTTTGTATATTAATGCAGCCCCACGTGTATATTAATGCAGCCCCACTTTTGTATATTAATGCAGCCCCACTTTTGTATATTAAAGCAGCCCCACTTTTGTCTATGAATGCAGTCCCACTTTGTCTATGAATGCAGTCCCACTTTTGTCTATGAATGCAGTCCCACTTTTGTATATAAATGCAGTCCCACTTTTGTCTATGAATGCAGTCCCACTTTTGTCTATGAATGCAGTCCAACTTTTATATATTAATGTAGCCCCACTTTTGTATATTAATGCAGCCCCACTTTGTATATTAATCCAGCCCCACTTTGTATATGAATGCAGCACCACTTTGTATTTGAATGCAGCCCCATTTTGTATATTAATACAGCCCCACTTTGTATATTAATGCAGCCCCGCTTTTGTATATGAATGAAGCCCCACTGTGCATGGCACTCACCATGGCATTGCCTCGATCACACACAGCAGGTATCTCCTCTCCCGACGTGTGTCATGGAACAAACAGGTCTGTGTTCGGCAGGGCAGTGTGCTCTAACAAGGTCCCCCCCTGGATGGGCTTGTGTGATAGACAAAACACTGATTCAATCAGTGTTCCATCTCCATCTACTATCACAGAACACAGACCCAGCTCTCACACACAGTGAGAGATGCCCGGTGTCATACACGCAGGAGAGAGGGGGAGTGCTGCAGTCAGCTACAGCTCAAAGCAGCCTCAGGACAGGCAGCCTACCGGACTGGGCCAGTCCGGCCCTGGTGATGAGAGAGAGAGAGTGAGAGACTCGGAAGCGGCAGCTGCAGGCACCGCAAAGCAGTTTTTAAAAAAATGATAAAAAATAA